>NC_082668.1:38859621-39162651 GCF_025265405.1 Mesoplodon densirostris
GTTTCCCATTTTTATAAGGATACCAGTCATACTGTATTAGTTTCCACCCTAATGACCATACTTTAATTTGCTCACCTCTGTAAAGACCCTTTCTCCAAATAAGGGCATACTCTGACATACTGGGGGTTAGGACTTCAACACATAAGTTTTAAGAGAACACAATTCAACCCATAACAACACTTTTTTCTCTTAGAACTTCTAGTCTACTCTTTTCTGATGTTCAGTATAGCTGTAAAGAAGTTTGAAACCAGCCTGACTTTCCCCCTTACACATAATTTACTTTCTCTTCCTGCCTGCCTAAAAAGTCTGTCTTAACTTGAAATCACTTCACCAGGATATGTCTTGGAATTTATCAGTCTTTATAATATTTTTCCTGGGACGCAGTTTGCTCCTTTGATTCTCAGGCTAGTTTTTATTTCAGTTTCTTTTTTCCTGTTAGAACTTAGAAAAAAAATTTTTTTTATTCCAGTTGTGTTTCTTCTTCTTCAGGAACACCATTTATGCATATGTTAGATCTCTTTTTTGTTTTTCATATCCGTCATCTCTGAGGTAATTTATCATAGTAGTTTTTAATGTTGTTTTATATGCTTTTTCAAGACAATTATGACGGTATTTTTCATTGTGTTTAGTATACTTTTTATTATGACTAATGAAGATTTCATCTCTATTTTATCTTTTTTATCCCAAACTCTGCCGCTTTGCTTACATCATTGCCTGTAAATGTTGTCTGTTGGCTTAAAATCTTTTTGGAGCTCTTTTTAGAGATCATGTTACTATAATTTCTTTAAGGTCAAAAGAATTATATTTATCTGAACTTTTCTACTATTTTCTGGAGTGATTTCTCATCTTTTTCTTTTTTCCCCCCTTTTTGCTTTTCCCTTGATGGAGTTGGAGAGGATGAGAAGAGTCTTAGGTTGCTTCCTTTTCCTTCATATCTTTACATGTCTTTAAATGATGCCAGCTATTTTTTGAAATACAGGGCAGGAGAAGCATGCTGTTGTCTTAAACAGCCTACCACCAAATCTGTTATGTCTCCTGCTGGAGATGCTCTTCCCTCAGTTTTTAGCATTCTGGAGATCATTTGGCTCCTGGCAAAGTCTCTTTTTTTGTAGATTTTCTGTATGGGGATGTAGTAATTGTTACTTCACTTTCCACTTGCACCCTGCTTCACCTCCAGCAATGTTCCTCAGCTATAATGCAAGGTAGTAGACCACAAAGTAGTGAAAACCTAATTTCTCCTTCAATTCTGCCTCCCCTGCTATTAAGTAAAACTGGATCTCTGTGAAGATCTTTCCTCCTTCTGCCTTGGCCTGACACACCCCTACACTTGAGACTCTAAAGAATCTTTGAATAGGCCTTTCAGAACATTTACCTTCAGGGAAATTATAACCTTCCTCAGGCTTCAGAATTCTTCCTTATATTGGTCCAATTTGCATAGCATTTGGCAGACATTCTACATTGTAATTAAGGATCGTGGACACTTCCTCATTTACTTGATGATGGCATTTTTAAAATCTATCTTTTGTTCTTTTTGTTGTTTTCTGGTTTTCAAGGAGGGGGACAGTGAGGTAAGAATGCTTTTACATTAGGTTTTTAGCCATAATCTACTTTGGCACTGAACCATATTCTTAATTCCTGACATCAGGTAACTTATCAGGTTATATTTCACTATTTAGTGGAATCTAATAAGACTTTTCTGGAAATATTGCTTCTATTAGCTTATAGCTTATACCATTAATTTTATGATATTTCCATACAAAATGATATAAGCATATTTTTGTTTTAATATTGTTTCTGGTAGAAGATATAAGTCTAATATATAAATTAATAAATAGGGTGGGGTGGTTTATATTTTAAGTGTTTTTTCCCTAAAATTAAAAAACACAGGGCTTGTTCTTCTGAGTTTGATAGTTAGATTCCCTAAAATATAAAAATGAATTAACATTATTTCTCACTTATTTCAATAGCTATTTCCCCCTTCACTCTTAGAATATAGTGCCTTCTACTTTGCAAAGTAAATACAAACTACTTTGTGGAAACCAACTCAGCTTCCAGTCCCCAACATACAAACTTACCTGACTCATAACCCATCCTTAGCTTCTTATATTTTTTTAGTAACCTTTCTCGTCCAAGGTTATTTGTGCCTCTTTGCTCTGGATACTATAACTTCCCTCTTCCTCAGGGACCTCATTCCACTATTATCCTTTTCTCATGTATTTTAAGACATTTTCTCTCCATTGGTTCATAGCTTCACCACTTACTAGTGTGTTTCTTTGAGTAATCACTTAACTCTTCACAGGGTTGGTTTTGTAATATCCACATTAATAACATAAAGACATCCGGAAAATCTATTTTGCAAGATTTATGCAAAGATTAGAGTTGTTGTATACAGAAAGTTCTTTGTATAGTGCCTAGCACATGGTAGGAGATAATTACTATCCTTTGACACACCCCACCAATGCCTTAATTCTCTTCTACCTTTCAAAGCTAAGCTTGAAAAATTAGTGTACATTTAGTATTTCCACTGCCTCACTACCCATTCTCCCCTCACCTGCTGAAGTCTACTTAATTACCTTTCCACTGAAGCTGCCTTTGATAAAGTTCCTCAGTGATTCCCTAATTGCCAAATACTTTCCTTTCTTTTCAGTCTTTCTTGACCTGTCAGAGACATGGGACATACTCCTTGAAACTCTTCCTACCTTTGGTTTCCATGATACTGCTCTCTTCTGGCAATCCTTTTACCTCCTTTCATTTTCCTTTGTAAACTGATCTTTTCCTCCCCATGATTTTATATTCGATTCTCCGTTGTTTCACCCTACATACTCACTCTGATGTTATCATCCATACTCATCTCTCTAGCCCCAGCCTCACTTCTGAATTTTAGACCTGCACTACCCAGTACAACAATAGCCATTACCACATGAGGCTATTGAGCACTTGAAATGTGTGGCTGGTCTGAATTGAGATGTGTTGTAAGTACAAAATACACACCAAGTTTTAATGACATAGTATGAAAAATGAATGTAAAATTTATCACTAATTTTATATTGAATACACTTTAGTATATTTTTCATATATTGGTTTAAATAAAATATATTACTGGAAATTAATTTTACTTGTTTCTTTTTACTTTTCTAACATGGCTACTGGAAATTTTTCTTTCAGTTTTATTGAGATATAATTGACATACAGCACTGTGTAAGTTTAAGATGTACAGCATAATGATTTGATTCACATACATCATGAAATGATTATCACAAGTTTGGTGAACATCATCTCATATAGATAGAAAATTAAAGAAATAGGAAAAAATTTGTGTGTGATGAGAACTCTTAGGATTTACTCTCAACAACTTTCCTATATAACGTACAGCAGTGTTAATTATATTTATCATGTTGTACATTACAGCCCTAGTACTTATTTACCTATAACTGTAAGTTTGTACCTTTTGACTGTCTTGATTTTAATTAACATGTAATTCACATTATTTCTATTAGTGCTGCTTTAGAGCCACATCTACAATAGCTTTTGATTGACTGTATACCTCTACTAGAAGTCCTACAAATATCTCAACTTTTATGTGTTACAAAACTAACTTCTTCTCTTTAACCCCCTCACAATAACATAAACATCAAACTTGCTTTTCTTATATTCCATATTTCACTGAATGGTGCCACCATCTGCTGGAAAAGCCATAAATCTGCTTTTACATGATCTGTTCCCTGCCTGTTACTCTACTGCCTCATCTTTCAGCTGTCGTTCAGTGAATAATCTTCCTTCCAGCTGTACCAAACAACGTACACAGATCTCCCAAATGAGGTGTGTTCTTAGTTGCCTCTCTGCCTTTTCACATACTGTTCCCACCTTCTCTCCCTAATTCTTCAAGTTCAAGCATAAACTCCACTAGAAAACTTCCCCTGACCACCTTCCCAACTTTCTAAAGCTACATCAAGTAATTCTTTTCTTTTCTCCCATGCATCCCTATACATGTATCATAGGACTTAGGGTAATTTTGACTAGTCTGTCTCAGATAAGTCTATAAGTGAATTAAAGATAGAGAATGTGTTTCTCCATTGTGTAGCAAAATGCCTAGTAAATTGTAATGCTAAATAAATATTTTTAATTAATAAATGAAAAACAATATTTTTTCCTTTGTTTTGTTATAGCCTTATTCTGATCATGGAGTCCAAGCAACATATCACCAGGTTTATGCTCCAAGTGCCATTGCTATGCCTGCACCTGTGATGCAGCCTGAACCAATTAAAGTAAGAAGTTTGTTTTGATTTTTTTCTGTTATTCTTCAGTCATATTTCAAGTTTTCCAAATTTCTCTTCTGAAAAGAAACAACTTTGGATATTTATGTCACATTTGCGATCAGAAGTACAGAATTAGTTAATTATTTCATGTGAAGGAAATACAATTCTAAACTAGCTATAATTTCTATTAATTAGTTTTGAACAACTTATAAACCACACATGGTCAAAACTTTTTATTTATTGTAGTAAAATATATATGACTTAAAATCTTCCATTTTTAAGTGTACAGCTAAGTGGTATTAATTACATCCACATTGCTATGCAACTGGCACCACTATCTAGTTCCAAACTTTTTCATCACCCCAAATAGAAACTCTGTACCCATTAAGCAATAACTTTATATTCTTCTCTCTGCAGTCCCTGGTAACTTCTAGTCTACTGTCTGTCTCAGTGAATTTGCCTAGATACTTCATATACTAAGATTTTATTATGCTAATGGCATGTAACATTTATGGGGAGATGAAAGCAGTTAATGATCTACTCTTCCAGTTTGGGACTTTTGTGCTCATGCACCTTAAATCAGATCCAGGCCAGGAGTGGTAATCTAGTTAGATCCATGTGTGTATTCAATATATAAATATATTAGGGAAATGTGACTACATCTCTAAGAACCCAAACTGATTAACTATTATGATGGTACTATGAATCTTGCTTGCAGTGTACTCTTTACAATAAAATGATGGAGGTTAGCGATTTCACACTCATATTTTTGCTTCTGACCCAGACCATATATTGGAACTCAATATCAGGACAGTCTACTTTAAGGAGCCTCCACAGTCTTTCGAATCTCCTCACCCTTTCACTGCATTTCTTCACTGCTCTTGCCACTGTACTGCAAACATAGACTAAAATCATAATTTTGACCTAATACCAAAGCCTAAAGTGTTAGTAAATGTTACTTATAGAGAGCTCATTCTAGTATCAAAATCTTCTAAAACAAACTTCTCCTAATGTTAGTACTTTCTCCAGATACACTTCTCTAGAAATAGCTGAAAAAGCCATGCCATATTAGATAATCAATTGCAGATTATATATATATTATACACACACACATTATATATATATATATATTTATATATATATTTATATATATATATATAAATATATATATAAATATATATATATATATATAAACACAAATGATTGAAGTTGTACTTCTAAATAATTCCAATAGAGGATAGAGTGGTAGTTGGATAGGAGAAATTTCCAAAGAATATTAATGTTAAACATCCTTGATTTAAAGTTTAATTCTTCTAGTTTAAGAGTATACACTTTTGTACATTTCCTTAAATCTGTGAGTAGTTAATTCAGAAATTGTACAGAGAAACTGGTATCTTATTCTTTATCATATAAAAATTATACATATGTTGAATATAAATCATAACAGTGGTGTGAAGAGACACATTTCTTTGTGCATATAAGCATAAAACTGGAATCAGAAATCTGCCTCTTGCATGTCTGGAGAAATGCTGCTAAGAGGAACTTTACCCTTTCTATCCTGATACAGATCTTTGCTCTGCTGTGCCACAGGCTAAAGGCTAACAAAACCACTGACTTGTTTCTATTTGTATTTAATCTGTCTTGTTAAGGCTTATAATAATTCTGGTTTTCACATGGGATACATCCTAGGGAAGATTTTGATCCTGACAGAGTTAAGATTTCAGGACTAGGGAAGAGTTTAAGAGCTATGAACTGTGGTTAACTACCTTACTCCAAAGCCCACATCTCACACAACTGTAATTAGATTTCATCGAATCCGAGCTAGCATGGATTATACAACACACCATTATTTTATGTATCACTATGAAAGAAAAAAACCTTGCCATCAATTGTAAATGTATACTGATTCAGGGTTTTTGAAATATGAAAAGATATATATCTCCGAATCAATGAAGTTTGGCATGTTTTATTTTTATTCATTTATTTATATTTTTTGGCTGCGCTGTGCAGCATGCGGGAACTTAGTTCCCGGACCAGGGACCGAACCCATGCCCCCTGCATTGGAAGCACAGAATCTTAACCACTGGACCACCAGGGAAGTCCCTGGCATGTTTTATTTTTAATTTAGATATGCAGGATTGTAGGAAGCTTGAGTTGAGGGGCAGAAAAAACCCCACAATTCCCCTTTTGTTAGAGATGGGGGGGGAAGAAAATTCAATTAAATAAACCTTCAAAATCAAAACTGGAACACAGGGCTTTTGTATAGAGTTTTATAGTTCCTATTTTATCTTTCAAGGTTGAATGTTCCATGTTTTGTTTTGTTTTTTCTTTTTGCGTTACACGGGCCTCTCACTGTTGTGGCCTCTTCCATTGCGGAGCATGGGCTCTGGATGCGCAGGCTCAGCGGCCATAGCTCACGGGCCTAGCCGCTCCGCAGCATGTGGGATCCTCCTGGACCGGGGCACGAACCCGCGTCCCCCGCATCAGCAGGCGGACTCTCAACCACTGCGCCACCAGGGAAGCCCTGTTGCATATATTTTATACTCAAATATTTTTCTTTAGGTGATTTGATGGCACTCAATAGAAAATGGTGCCCCACTCAGCAACAGAAACTCCAAAACCAATTCCATAGTTTTCTAAAACTATACAATCTCATAGACATACTTTACTATACAAATTTTCCTGTGTGGAAAATTATTTACTTTTGTTTATAGTGCATTTGTATTATAATATAGAAATATCAATCCACAAATGTTACTAAATCAATAGGAGACGATTGTTTCCTAAAATTTATTAAAGTAGACTAATATTAAAATATTGACGTTTGAAACATTAACCTTTTTTCTTCCTATGCAAATTTTCCCTGGTGTACCAAAAACCTTGGTGACTTAAAATTATAGAAAAGTTGGGCTTCCCTGGTGGCACAGTGGTTGAGAGTCCGCCTGCCGATGCAGGGGACACGGGTTTGTGCCCCGGTCCGGGAAGATCCCACATGCTGCGGAGCGGCTGGGCCCGTGAGCTATGGCCGCTGAGCCTGCGCGTCCAGAGCCTGTGCTCCGCAACGGGAGAGGCCACAACAGTGAGAGGCCCGCATACCACAAAAAAAAAAAAAAAAAATCTTAGTCCTTTTAATTTTTTTCAGCTTTGTATTCTGAAATAATTTCAGATTTACAGAGAAGTCACAGAAATAATAGTTTCTATATATCCTTCACCCTCCTGTTCTTTGACTGGAGGGCACTGGTACAGGAAATGAACAATAATACAATTCTCTTAACTATATACCTTCTTCAGATTTCACTAGTTTTACCACTAATGTGATATCTGAAATAAATTACATGTGAAAGGGTTAGACATTATAGGCAAAAGATTTTAGAAAATAGATTTTTAAAAGACAGAGGTGAATAATAATAGAGAAAATGATAAAATCAGAAGATTAATTCAAGGAGTCAAATATTAATTCTGGAAAAAGACATAGAGAAAATGGTTTGGGGGAAATTAGGAAAAAATTAATACAAGAAAATTCCCTAGGAAGTTAATGACAGGAGTGTCTAGATTAAAAGGGACCAGAGGGAGATCATAATGGTGGAGTAGGAGGATGCAGGCAAAGCTCACCTCCCGCCATGAACACATCAAAAATATATCTACACGTGGAGCAATTCTCACTAAAAACAAACTGGAAGTCATCTGGCAGAAAGACTCTTATACAACCAAGGTTATAACAAAGATCCAAGATCCAGATGGAATTGGGTAGGAAGAGAAGAGAAATGATCAGGTCGGGAGGGAACAGGGAAGAGGAGAGGGATTACACAGGTTCAGAGGGATTACACAGGCTCACTCCCTGGGGAGTGAGAGGTTCAATCCACGTTTCAGGTATCCCCAGCCTGGGGGTCTGACACTGAGAGGACAAGTTGCCTTAGCAGGTTTGAAAACCAGAGGGACTGACAGCAGGGCTGTAAGAAACCTAGACTCCACTTGTGAAGATCACACACGCTACCGAAACAAGGCAGAGGAAGCAGATAGAAACTGCCTGGGACTCTGGCCAGTTTCCTGCCACCACCCCGGTGTGCACCCCGGCCTGAGACAAACACCAACTCCAGCCCCACTTGCTCTGCAGTACAGCTTCACACTGGCTCATAGGCTGCCATGGCCAAGGGGAGTGCACAGTTCTGGGGGACAGAGCCAGCTCCAACACAGAAAAGCATCTGAATAGGGCAAGGGTGGCCATTTCTGGCACTAGTGGAGGCAGTGGATCGGGAGTGGTCCAGAACTCTCACCGGTGCTGGGACTGCCACAGCCCACACCCCGACCCACACTGGGCACTCCAGCCCCACCTACTCTGTGGTGCAGCTCCATTCCAGGCAAGGGCTACTGCAGCCGAGGGGAGTGCACAGTTGTGGGGAACAGAGCTGGCTCAGACCTGACACAGCATCTAAGCAGGGCAAGGGCAGCCATTGCTGGCACCAGCAGAGTCAGCGGATTGGGAGCAGTCTGGAATGCAGACTGCTGCCAGGACCACCACAGCCTACACCCCAACCCATGCCAAAAGCCTGTTCCAGCCCCTCTTGTTCCAGCACTGCTCCCTTTTGGGGCAAGGGTGACAGTGCTGGGAGGAGGGAGAACACAATTAGAGGGAAGGGAGCCAGCTCTGACTTGACCTTCAGGACTTCTGCTCCAGGAACTTGGGACCTGATCCTTCCTTCAATAGTGTTGGCCACTGAGCAGCGGAGAATCCCTGCTCACACCTAGCTCACACCTAGCTCTGGCTCTGGCTCTGTCCCCTCCATGTCCAGCCCCACCTCTTATCAAGGTGATAGCTGCCAGCATACCCTGGGGAAAGATGTAACTCATGATCACATCAGATCCAGCTTTCCCACCAAAGCCACTGGGCACGAACAGACTGTATAGGGACAGTCCCACATAAGGACACCCTTTCAAAACCAGAATAGGTAACTGATTGAGCTAATTTCATAGAAACGGAGAAATTTAAGCAGAACGAGAAGAGAGAGCAGTTTGTTTCAAATGAAAGAATAAGAGAAAAACCCTGAAAAAACAACTAATGAAACAGAATAAATAATTTACCAGATAAAGAGTTCAAGTGTTAGTAATAAGAATGCTAACTGAATTAGGGAAAAGAATTGATTAACACAGTGACAATTTTAACAAAGAACTAAAAAATATGAAAAAGAATCAATCAGTACAGAAGAATATGATAACTGAAATGAAAAGAAACTAGAGGGAATTAACAGCAGACCAGGTGATGCATATGTGATCTGGAAGGTAGAATAATGGAAACCACCCAATCAGAACAGCAGAAAGAAAAACAAATTTAAAAAATGAGAACAGTTTAAGGGACCTCTAGGACAACATCAAGTGTGAAAACATTCACATTATAGGGAGAAGAGAGAGAGAAAGGGGTTGAAAATGTATTTCATGAAATTATGGCTGAAAACTTACCAAACCTAAAGAAGGAAAGAGATATCCAGCTACAGGAACCACAGAGGGTCCCAAACAAGATGAACCCAAACAGACCCACACCAAGACATATCATAAGTAAAATGGCAAAATTTAAAGATAGAGGATTCTGAAGGCAGCAAGAGAAAAACAGAGTCAGTTCAAGGGAACCCCCATAAGGCTATCAGCTGATTTCTCTGCAGAAACTTTGCAGGCCAGAAGGGAGTGGCGTAATATATTCAAAGTCCTGAAAGGGAAAAACCTGCAACCTAGGACACCCTACCAAGCAAGATTATCATTTAGAATAAAAGGAGAAATACAGAATTTTTCAGACAAGCAAAAACTAAAAGAATTCAGCAATACTAAACCTACCCTAAAAGAAATGTTAAAGGGTCTTCTCTAAGTGAAAAAGAAAAAACTGTGTCAGTTTCTCCAATAAAGATGTTTAAAAAAAAAAAAAAAGACCTGGCGCAGCCAAATAAATAAATAAATTTTTTTAAAAGGTAATATAATGCCTTATATGTGTATATTACATTGTATCTATATATGCAGTATATATTATATATTTATATATAATATTATATAATTGTTGAGAGTTTTTGTTTTTTCCCACATAAATAGCAATTTATATCACCACACTTTACTTTTCATCTTATTAACACATTTTCAATGGTAGTATATCCTAGCTCAATCAAATTCTCTAAAACAATTAGGGAATTACATTTTTAATCAAGTTCAGAATTTAGTTGCTGCTCTTAAGAAAACATATAGACCTGAATATTGTTGTCCTTGGTTTTCCTGAAATGTTAAAATCTAATCTAAGATTACCTTAAGAGAGTCAAACTGAATATTATGTCATTTTATACTTGAAATGTTAATGATGATAGTATGCAAGATGGGGGTCTATATGTTATTAAGTACCTTTGCAGCAAAAAGTGTGATATACTGATTCTTGATGATATTATAGAATAATCGCCATGCCAATCATTTACATTTAATCTTTGAGTTCAAGGAAAAGAGATACTAAGATTCTGCATTGAGTTTTAAAGTTAATCTGCTCCAAAGATCCCCTCCTAAAGAGTCTGAAGCTATGTGTATTACAGTATAGCTTGTTTCCCTTATAATCTTATGTATTTTATTTTATATATTTAAAAACATGATTCTGAGAAGGGGTTCATAGGCCTCAGTAGACTGCCAAATAAGTCCATGGCACAAATATACAAAAACAATTAACTATTTATGAAGACCTCTATTGTACCTATAATAAATATATAGAAAAGCAAACATTTTTTAAAATAAAAAGTTAACCTTTGTGTTAGAGTCACTTTATTTCATTTGTAACATAAATTTTAACAGGAGGAATTTCTTTAGCTACATGTTCACCTAATTCTAAGAGAGGTTTTTAGTCTTCCATACTAGTTGAGGTTATTCAACTAGATAAACAATGACATAGGAAGTAGGTTGATGAGGAATAATACCAATCAAATATGGCAAATACAGTTTACCACATTAAGTAAACACAACTTTCTACAACAAACATTATAACAAATGTAATTTTCTATTAAGAAAAACACTAATAGTCTCAACGTTAAAAAGTCAAGGCCTTAAGAAGTATTGAACTTTTTAATATTACAAGAAAGCTCTTTGTGCTTTTGTAAAGACTTTCTGACAGTAAAACATAGAATAACTGTTGTATAGATTTAACTTAAACACCTTGGTAACTAGAGCACTAATATTTATCGCCTTTTTTGTTTGTTTATTTATTTATTTATGTATTTGGCTGCGCCGGGTCTTAGTTGCAGCACACAGGATCTTTTAGTTGAGGCAAGCGGGATCTTTTAGTTGCGACCTGCGGGATCTTTTAGTTGCAGCATGTGGGATCTAGTTCCCTGACGAGGGATTGAACCCGGGCCCCCTCCACTGGGTGTGTGGAGTCTTAGCCACTGGACCACCAGGGAAGTTCCAATACTTAAGTGCTTTAGGTACTTCTTATATACCTAAATATATAACCTAGTTAATCCCTGTTCTTTGTAGTCTCAAAAGCATTAGTATCAATAGTTTCTTAGTTTCTCTTAAGTTTCTATTAAACTTGTAATTTCTGATTTTGACTTTAATTAAGGTGAATCCAATATATTTGAGGGTAGTGATAATTTATTTCCACAATAAAGAGTAGATACACTCTTAAGGCACCTTATTAATGTTTTCTTTCAAAGATTTTCAGAAGTTCTCAGCCTGAAATTTTTTTTCCAGACTGAATAGTTTAAACCCCAGTGGTCAACAAACTTTCTGTAAAGGGTCCAATAGTAAATATTTTAAGCTCTTTAGGCCACATGGTCTCTAGCTCAACTATTCACTGCAATTGTAGCTTGAAAACAACCACAGATAAGACATAAACAATGACTGTGACCGTGTTCCAGTAAAACTTTATTTACAAAAACAGATCATAGGCCAGATTTAGCCTATAGACTATAGTTTTACAACCCTTGGGTTAACCCACTGTCAGGTTCATGTATCATCTTAAAGTGTAATGTGAAATGTAGTACAAATGCTTTGGTTATATTTCCATTTTTTTTATTACCTATAGTTGATTTACAATGTTGTGCCAGTCTTTGCTGTACAGCAAAGTGACTCAGTTATACACATATATACATTCTTTTTTATATTATATAAAATATATAATATATTATATATTTTATATTATATTTCCATTTTTAATTATTTTTGATCTGTGTTTAACCTAACATGGATTATTTGACCCTAGCCTCTAGACTGCTTTAATTTCACATTGTCTATAAGTTCTTACCAGTCAGAATACTTAGTCAATGTGGGGGAAATGTGAATAAGGATAATTTGAGATATTTGGGGGTTTTAGGGGGGGTTGTTTTTCTGTTTTAGGGGGTTTTTTGGCCACACTGCTTGCAGGATCTCAGTTCCCCGACCAGGAATTTAACCTGGGTCACAGCAGTGAAAGCCTGAAATCCTAACCACTAGGCCACCAGGGAACTCGAGGTATTTGTTAATTACTGTGTAAGGATAGGTACTAATTGACACAGTATTCTGAGTAAATTTTGTACTTCATTTAGAGGGGGAACTCTGCCTCATTGTGTGGCACAATCCAATTATGTATTCCCATTCTTAGTTTTAGCACTCATTTCCCTTGCATTCTGAGTCTGTCATTCCCTCTATTTGAACATTTTTCCTCCTTTTACCCAATCTATTTTCTTTCCTCTTAGCACCCATACTACTTGGATGAACATCTTACTTTCACAACTGAACTCATCAAACCTTAATACCTTACAGAATTGCTTCCTGAATTTTTTTTGGATAACATCTTTCCCCACTTTGACACAGGATAATAAGCAATAGGATTTTGTATTCCACACTTCACTAAAAATATTTTAAATTTATCTGTTTTGGAAAGGCATGAAGGAGGAGTATAGGGGTGTCTTTTTCACTCATATGAAATTACTATTCTTTCAGTACTGAGATCTAGTCAAAGCACTTATCTAAGATTTATTGCCAAGATTTGATGATTATTAGCCAAACCGCAAGGGTCTTGTCCTAGTGCTTGTCCTCTTAGATTCTCTTTAATGCAGTACTGTCAACTAACCTGTGCTCAAATTTTATTCATTCTTATATGTGACTCTTTCCTTGCACTCTATTTGATCTTTCAGTATCTCTTTCAAAAAATATATTTTTTCCTTTTTTACCAGCTAATCATGGCATGATTCTCTTTGTCCTCTAAATTGTCTTCTCAGGGAGTTTTCCAGTTTTCTTCTGAATTTTAGTAGTGTTTAATAGTGATTCTGACCCTAGTGTTTTGATTCTGTTCCTATTTTAACTCTAAAACAACAACACCTGGATGGATGGTCACTACCTCCTCAAACTGAAAATCATGAATACACAATTTCGTACATTTTATTTTCAGAATCCTCACCTCTTTTATTTTAGTTTGCCCATCTCCCTTATCCCCTGAAATCAAAACAATACCAGTGACTTTTTCTGACTTCTTTAAGCCACATGGTCTATTTATACTGTTTTGTGCCCTTTTTCAGACCACTAACTTGCTAAAAATAATATATTCATTTCTCTTTCCACTAAGCTCTATTATGGACTAATCAGATTACTGTATATTTATTTCTTCAAGACTTCTCTGTCTTCAGTTTCTATCCTTTAGTCATGCATAAAATCTGAATTTAGTTTTTTAATCTGTAGTTTCTTTTCCTCTTATCATTCTCATCAACTCTTATCCACATACTTCCTTGCCAAATTCCTTGCCATTGCATATTCTTCCTTCAATATTCCCATAATTATCAACCTAAATTATTCATATACAACTGTTTATATTTTATTTCTTTGAGCTGTAATGAAGTTAGCTCCTGTTCTCTCTAGGCTTATTGAGCTTCAGTCAAGCAATTCCACATACAGAGAACAGTTTAACTTCGCTTCTCTTATTTTTTTCTGAGAGAACCAGGGCATATTGCAAGTAAGCTATGAGTAGTTGATTAGGCATGAATAGCTGTATATTACCACAGTATCTTTCATTCATTTACCAAATATTTGTCAAGCATCTACCATGTGCTAGCCAGTACTCAAGACACTGAGAATACAGCAGTGAATTATATTAAGTGGTATTGGACAGTATTGAACAGGCCAGAGAAATCCTGGCCTGTCTATAGAGTTTAGCAAACCAGACAAGTTTGAACCCCTAGAGTCATGCTGTTCCCAAAACATGGTAACCACTAGCCACATGAGGCTAATTTCAATTTTAAATTAATTAAAATTAAATGAAATTTAAAATTCAGTTCCTCAATTGCAACTAGCCACATTTCTTTTGTTTTCAATTGAGGTATAGTTAATTTACAGTATTGTTTTAGTTTCAGGTATACAGCATACTGATTCAGTACTTTTGCAGATAATATTGCATTATAGGTTATTACAAGATAATGGGTATAACTCCCTGTGCTGTATAATAAATCCTTGTTGCTTATCTATTTTATATATAGTAGTTTGTTAATTCCATACCCCCAATTTGTCCCTTCCCCCTTCCCTCACCCCTTTGGTAACCATGTCTGTGAGTCTGTTTCTGTTTTTTATATACATTCCTTTGTATTTTTTTAGATTCCACATATAAGAGCTATTATATTGTATTTGTCTTTTTGTCAGACTCACTTCACTAAGCATAATATTCACTAGGTCCATCCATGTTGCTGCAACTGGCAATATTTCATTCTTTTTTATGGCTGAGTAATACTCCATTGTGTGTGTGTGTGTATAATGTGATATATATATATATATATATATATATATCACATTTTCTTAATCCAGTTGTCTATTGATGGGCATTTAGATTGTTGTTTGGCTATTGTAAACAGTGCTGCTATGAACATTAGGGTGCATGTATCTTTTCAAATTAGTGGGGTTTTTTTCTGGATATATACCCAGTAGCGGAATTGCTGGATCATATAGTACTGCTATTTTTAGTTTTTTAAGGAAACTCCATACTGTTTTCCATAGTGGTTGCACCAATTACATTCCCACCAACAGTGCAAGAGGGTTCACTTTTCTCCACATCCTCGCCAACATCTGTTATTTGTAGACTTGATAAAGGCCATTCTGACAGGTGTGAGGTGATACCTCACTGTGTTTTGTTTTGTTTTTTTCTAATGAGAAAGTATTTGATTTTTTTTAATTTATTTTATTTACTTATTTTTTGGCTGCATTGGGTCGTTGCTGCGCACAGGCTTTCTCCAGTTGTGGCGAGCGGGGGCTACTCTTCCTTGCAGTGTGCAGGTTTCTCATTGCAGCGGTTTCTCTTGTTGCGGAGCATGGCCTCTAGGCACACAGGCTTCAGTAGTTGCAACATGTGGGCTCAGTAGTTGTGGCTTGTGGGCAGTAGAGCGCAGGCTCAGTAGTTGTGGCACATGGGTTTAGTTGCTCTGCAGCATGTGGGATCTTCCCCAACCAGGGCTCAAACCCGTGTCCCCTGCATTGGCAGGCAGATTCTTAACCACTGCATCACCAGGGAAGTCCCTCATTGTGGTTTTGATTTGCATTTCTCTAATAATTAATAATGCTGAGCATCTTTTCATGTGCCTATTAGCCATCTGTATGACTTCTTTGGAAAAATGTCTGTTCGAGTCTTCTGCCCATTTTTTGATTAGATTTTCTTTTTTATATTGAGTTGGATGAGCTATTTTGGATATTAACCCCTTATCTGTCACATTGTTTATAAATATTTTTTCCCATCCTGTAGGTTGTCTTTTCATTTTGTTTATGGTTTCCTTTGCTGTGCAGAAGCCTTTCAGTTTAATTAAGTCCCATTTGTTTATTTTTGATTTTATTTCTTTTGCCTTGGAAGACTGATCCAAGAAAATATTGCTACAATTTACATCAAAGAGTGTTTCACCTATGTTCTCTTACAGGAGTTTTATGGTTTCATGACTTACATTTAGATCTTTAAACCATTTTGAGTTTATTTTTGTATATGATATGAGAGAATATTCTAATCTCATTGTTTTACATGTGGCTGTCCAGTTTTCCCAGCGCCACTTGTTGAAGCCACATTTCAAGTGCTAAATAGCCCCATGTGGCTACTGACTACCATATTTGACAATGTAGATATAGAACGTTTCCATCAACATAGAAATTTCTGTTAGATGGTACTTCTCTAAAGAAATTGGAATATGGAAAATTTTGAGCCTATGCAAAATGTAAAAATATGTCATAGGACAACTTGGTTCCCCAAATTAGGAATGCACCTATGCTCAAAGTGCCAAAAAGGTGGTAGGAACTAGGTTGTTTCTTTGGCCCAAACTAGTATTAGCACAAAAAAATTCTCAGGATAACACAGATATATGGAATTACTCTATATTCTATACATAGGTACCTAAGTGCCTGTTCTACCAATGCCAGCTTGAAGAGTACTTTTGGGGTTTTAGACAACTTTCTAAATAGCCTTCTGCCAATCTCCACTCCCTTTTTTAGAAACATGTTTTTAAAACTCACCTAATAATGTTTTCAAATTAGAAGGAATGTTGTAACTCACTTGTTTCTCTGTTGACCTATTTCTCATTTTTATATATGAAACATTTATACTGTAACACTAGACTAAAGATTGTGTAAAATAGACTGTAAGCTCTCAGAGAGCAGAGAGCGAGCCTTTCCTGAGTTCTGGACTCCTCCTAATCTCTACCCTCTCACTTCTTAACACTCTAATATAATTAGTACCACATGTCCTGCAAGTATTTAGTAAATGTTCGTGGATGTCCTACACTCATCTATTCTAACTTATTCTTTTTTTTCCCATTCAGGTTTTCTGATCTATATTTTCTTTCTCTTTACTTAACAGACAGTGTGGAACATTCATTATTAAGACAACTGGGCAGCTCTAGTCTAGCTCAACTGATTTCTTGTCCTATGATCCTTGTGTGGCCGAGATCCAGCTTCAACGAACCGGCTAGAAGCTGCCCATTGTGAAACTTAGGGTTAGTTAATACCTCACCATACTTATTTATTCCACTATAAGCTGTCTAAATTTGATGCAATTTGCTTTTTCAGTTGTTCTAAAAAATTATTTAGGTGGATGTGGCATGTTGGTTTTTTAATGTGTTAATCTAACTGTAGTGACATTTTCTACAACATGTTTTATCCATTCCATAAATAATAACCACATTGGGAATAGTGAGGTGTCTTTCATTTTCTCTGCTTTGTGTTATTTCTTTTCCTCTCAATCTTTTAGAAGTTATGTTTCATATTCTTTGATATTTATTTTAATATTTAGGATGAGTCATTTCTAATCCTAATAGAATTTTAGTACTTTCATGCCTTTTATCATATATTTAATCTTAATGAATCAGTTCTACTACTTTGCAATTCTGTCATTTTTTGTCTATTTTTTTAATTTGTTACTGCTACTCCTTATTTAATTTTGCTTCTACCATGGTTTTCAGAATTTGAATAGTACTTATACTCCTTTTTAAATAACATTTCCAAACATTGGAAATACCATCAACATGATCAGTATTCTTGCCTTTTCATGTGATTAATTTGACTATAGTAAATTTTTTCTCCAATATTTGAGATAATGCTCCAGCCTTCCTATAACATAAGCCATTTGGTACCAAATTTTATATAATATGGATCACCTAGTAGAGGTGTTTTGATAAAAGAAGGCTCACCTCTGACATGATCTCATAACATTGACTGATATTTTACTATATTTTGGTGTTCTTTTAATGTTTTAATCTTTTGACCTTTCCGTATGTTTTACCAATATATTCAGTTATATATGTTATCAGTTCTTAAAAGGACAATTAATTATTTCCATAAAAAGCAAAACTATTTCTTACACCAAAGAAAAACTTTAAATTCTGATTCTAAAGCCAATTCTTATTATAAAATTGGAAAATAGGTGGGGAGGAGAAGCCGTTGTTCAAAAGTTACAGAACAACTCATAAGTGTTTTTATCAATAAAATTTATTTGTAGTATGAAAAAAGCCTTCTTCAATCCATTTGCAGTTCTTTCACTGACCTCCTAATTTTAGGCGAGAAGGGGAAAAGCCATAAATATTGGCATTACCCTAATAAATCTCTTTCCTTTCTTTTTCCGTCCCCAAATATATTCCATGCTCAGCAGCAGAAATAATAAGACTTGGACCCCAATGTTTTTCCTCGTGAGTCAAACAGGGAGTTTCTTTTGAAACCGTAGTGAATGTGCTTGCCAGTCAAATGGTTTCATGAGAACAGCAGGACCATATGAAATATATACTAGCATATGAGGATTCCATGTACATTAATTACTCTCAGTTTTTAGAAATGTAAAAAGACTAAAGTCCCACAATGAAATTTCAAGTTTTTTGTTCTGTAAATAAAAATTATTAACTACCAGTGTTAGAGATCTTCTTTTAATAGTACTATCCTTGAGAACAAAAAAAATTAATGTTTTGATTTTTAAAATGTTAAACATGATGCTAAACAAATCCTGGACTGTTAATAAAAATTAATGATGTATTATTGGATAAGGAATTTTGATAATTATGCATACCCAGGTGTGTTTTTCCACAGAGCTATATAGATTATATGTATGCACACATCTAATATATATACATAATATGAATACACACATATTTTATATATATACATGCATATATAATTCATACATATAGACTTTCTTAGAATTTAGCTTTATTTTGAGAAGCTAATCAAAACTGTGGAATTTATTGAAACCTAAATATATGGAGGATATCATCAACCTTCTTTATGGCCTAGCTTGATAGCCTAAACATGTTTTTCTAAAAACAGATTAGGAGGATGAAAATTCTCCCGACATATACTAAATAAAGCTCATTTTATTTTTTTCCTTTCTGTAGGTTTTTTGTTTTTTTGTCTTTTGGGGGGTTTTTTGCTGGCGCAATGCATCTTGCAGGATCTTACTTCCCCTACTAGGGATCGAACCTGAGCCACAACAGTGAAAGCTCTGAGTCCTAATTCCCTGGCAGAATTCCCTGTAGTATATCTCCTATAGGTAAATTTGAAACGAAGTTTTTACTTACTTAGTACCCATTTTGAGAAGCCAATCTTAAGACAGCTGCAGTTCACTCTGTTTTAGAATGAAACGGGTAATACATTATTAGTCCCTGTACCAGAATCACAAGGTAATAAATTTGCAACCTATTTTCCTAAAACCTCTAATACAATCAGAGATAGAAAGATGGTAGCATGTCAAAAGATAAAGCATCTTGGAAAATTAAGACTTTAACTTCCTCTCAACTGAGTTATCAGGATAGCTTAGAAAAAGATGTATGATTTACTTTATAACATTGCTTTATAAATTTCTGCCAATAATGGCAGTACATTATTTTCAAACACGTTTATACATGATAACTCCCATATGTTAGGAGTGTGTTTCCTGGATTTATGCTATATTTAACTATAAAATAATGAATTGGGGTCACACAAAAATTCTTTGTATTTTTTCCAGAAGTAGTGCTTCGATAGTATTAAAATATAGAATCAAAGGACTAGAAAAAATTTTAGGAGGGCATCCAATACAACTTTGATATCATGCTTCAACATGCCCTATTGTTATAATAGTAAATTGCTGGACCCTGAACCTATACTTCAACTAAAATGTACTCTGAAATCCCTATAGACTTCAGGGGGAAAGAGCCAAATTATACACAAAGGATGGATATAATATTCATCTTTGGTACTGTTTCTTTCAACCCTATTCAGTGTTTTCATTCCTGTATATAAATTCCTAAAACTAGGCTATCAGCTTCTGTACTTGCATGTTGAGTACTACTCTCTGATTAACAGCTAAAGTTATTGCTGTTGTTGGACCTGCTATGTGTGTTTCTGTCTCTCTGCTTTTATGTATTGCATAAATTTGCTAATATTTTCTGCATCCTCCTGGTTCCTCTCAGAAATCAAATACCATTCAAGATCATTTACTTTAACATTGTCATTATGTCTCCTTTCCATGTGACATAATCCTTCTTCAGTTTTCTATATACAAGATTCATGGTTATCTGATGTTACCTGCTTTCTGACCTGTCAGGATCCACAGATATAAAATAGAAGGTGTAGATTTCAAACTAGTGAAATAACAGATTAAGGATTTCCCATTTTATCATTCTTTTTAGGCATGGTGCTTAAAATAGTATCAACTAATATAATGACAAGCCTGAATCTATCAAAGTAAAGATACATAGTAACAGTATGAATAGTCATTAAGACATTTTACTTAGGCTAGTGAGTGATACCATATTGACATCTGACTTATTTTTAAAACATGTAATTTTAAAATTTTCCATTTACTGATTTGTCAGTTTTCCTCATTTGGTATGTATTTATTAGTTAAAAAAAGCCAATACTTGATTATTTACTCATAGTTTGGTACATAATTTTCTTTGTGAAGCTAGTATGTTAACCTCAGTTTTGCATTTCTGTTAAGGTGTGTACCCATGAGTAATGGTCATTCAGTATTTCTCTAAAGGTGATATAAGTCATAAATATCTTTGTGTACTTTCTCCCCTTTGGAAAGAAGGGGTGTAAGAAGCTACCTCTCTATACACAGGGACTAAAGTCCTTCTCTTCCTCCCCTGCTAAGAGTCTTTTCCTCAATTCAGCCATCTTATTTGTTGGTTTTTGTTCCTCACCAGAGAAAACTGGGGGGACCCTAGATCCTCACACTCCTTTGGGATGTATGTACCTACAAGATTCCAGTATGCTATTAGGCTTAACGAGAGAATTTCTAAAAAGAGGTTTTTTTATTAGACTCTAACTTTTTTCTTCATTTTTTCTTTGTGGAACAGAGAGGGTAATATACATCTCTGCGAGTTTTTCTTTCCTGGGGAAAATAACACTTTTCAGGAAATGGTAGTTCCTTTGTGTTATTTTGTTATTTAAAGTGAGTCAAGTATAAAGGCTTCAAAGTAAATGTCTCAAAGTTCTTAGCATTTATTTTCCTCCCATTACTTATCATCAACAGGTTTTGTTGCATTCTCTCTAGATCTTTGTCTTTAATAGGTTTCAGTGCTTTTTTGCAGTCTTCCCTTTGGAAAATTACAAGTGAAAAATCAAATTACAATTAACCCTTAAACAACACAGGGATTAGGGACACCAACACACATACACACACACACACACCCTGAGTATAACGCATAATTGGCCCTCCATATCCACCATTCTGTATCCGTGGTTCCTCCCTGGTTCCTTATCTGTAAATCCAACCAATGGTGGATTAGTATTGTAGTTATTTATTGAAAAAAATCCACCTATCAGTAGACCCTCACAGTTCAAACCTGTGTGTCATTCAAAAGTCAACTATATATTCTTCCTGTCCCTTGAATTCCCTAAGCCTACCAGTTGTACTCTTTCAATCTGGAAACAATTCACTGTCTATTCACCTGAATATCTCTTTTCCAACTTGTTTGCCAAGTACCATATCCTTGATGTTTGAATCAATTAAAAAAAAAAAAAAAAACTGTGCTGGCCATGAGAAAGACCTCCCCATCCATCTGGCTTTCCCCCTTCTGGCTCTTAGCATTCTGAGTACCTCTATTTTCTATTTTGGATAGAATTTCTCCAAATTTTTAGGGACCCTGAGTCTTTGCTTATCCACCCAATTCAATTAATTTTCTTTTTTTTTCTTTCAGACAAACATTTTTTTTTATTGCATGCTCTCCTGTCTTTTTATGGCTGCGTTGGGTCTTCATTGCTACATGTAGGCTTTCTCTAGTTGCAGCGAACGGGGGCTACTCCTCGTTGTGGTGCACAGGCTTCTCATTGTGGTGGCTCCTCTTGTTGTGGAGCACAGGCTCTAGGCACATGGGCTTCAGTAGTTGTGGCTCACAGGCTCTAGAACACAGGCTTAGTAGTTGTGGTGCATAGGCTTAGTTGCTCCGCAGCACGTGGGATCTTCCCGGACCAGGGCTCGAACCCGTGTCCCCTGCGTTGGCAGGTGGATTATTAACCACTGCACCACCAGGGAAGCCCCCAATTAATTTTCATTGACTGAAAATGATAGAGCTTAAGTATATTTACTATGTAGCCATTATATGTACACTGTCACCTCTGCTTTCATTTTCAAATATGGCTCTAAACTGAAAGAAAAGAAAGCAATCAAGCATACTTAATTTTGGAAGAGTTTTGCCAAATTCCAACCATATTACTGATGATATTTAAATTCACAATATAGTCCCAGAAAAGATGTCAATATTGGGCTAAGTATGTAATCTAATAATACTAACCTGAATTATAGATTTGGGGAATAAAAGAAAGGGAGAAAAAAGGATCTTTCCCCTCCTTGACTTCCCTAAGAATAAAGAGAATGTTAGTTAATGCAAACACTCAATCCAATTTAGTAGAATTTCCAACAGTATAATGTAACATGAAAAAATTCAGGCAATATGGGAATGTGTTTTGGCTTAAGGAATCCAGCTTACAGGTAGCTAATTCATACTTAAGAGAGTGTCATTCTTGGTTTTCACAGCTTCTTTCCTTCTTCCATTTCTGAACCCCTTGGTAGTCTTTTTTTCTTCGTTTTTTTGGCTGCGTTGGGTCTTCATGTCTGTGCTCGGGCTTTCTCTAGTTGCAGCGAGGGTGGCTACTCTTCACTGTGGTGCACGAGCTTCTCATTGTGGTGGCTTCTCCTATTTCGGAGCATGGGCTCTAGACACACAAGCTTCAGTAGTTGTGGCACACAGGCTCAGTAGTTGTGGCTCACAAGCTCTAGAGCACAGGTTCAGTAGTTGTGGCACACGGGCTTAGTTGCTCCACGGCATGTGGGATCTTCCCGGACCAGGGCTCAAACCCGTGCCCCCTGCATTGCCAGGCGGATTCTTAACCACTGCACAACCAGGGAAGCCCCCCACTGGTACTCTATTTTTTTTTTTTTTTTTTTTTTTAGCTGCATTGGGTTTTCATTGCTGCATGCGGGCTTTCTCTGGTTGCAGCGAGCAGGGGCTACTCTTCGTTCTGTTGCACAGGCTTCTCATTGCAGTGGCTTCCCTTGTTCCGGAGCACGATCTCTAGGCACGCAGGCTTGAGTAGTTGTGGGACCTAGGCTTAGTTGCTCTGTGACATGTGGGATCTTCCCGGACCAGGGCTCAAACCCGTGTCCCCTGCATTGGCAGGCGGATTCTTAACCACTGTGCCTCCAGGGAAGCACCCCCCATTGGTACTCTTAAGGCTCCATATTGTTCACAATGCTTCCTAATAATAACAGAGAGAGAACTTTGGAAGTATGAAAAAAAAAAGAGAACCAGGATAGCTTTTGCTTGAATGTGGAATGTTTTATCCTTTTCCTTCTTTTGCTTTATGTATTATAAACATTATAAAAGGAAACTTTAAAAGATGATGATCAGGCACAGTGATGTTTGTGTCTAATTCCTAAAGATCAGATGAAATTAGAAAGGATGATAGTTGACCAGAGGCAAAACAGCAGAAGAAAGAAGAACTACAATCCTGAAGCCTGTGGAACAAAAACCACATTCACAAAAAGACAGACAAGATGAAAAGGCAGAGGGCTATGTACCAGACGGAGGAACAAGATAAAACACCAGAAAAACAACTAAAGAAAATGGAGATAGGCAATCTTCCAGAAAAAGAATTCAGAATAATGATAGTGAAGATGATCCAGGACCTCGGAAAAAGAATGGAGGCAAAGATCGAGAAGATGCAAGAAATGTTTCACAAAGATCTACAAGAATTAAAGAACAAACAAACAGAGATGAACAATACAATAACTGAAATAAAAAATACACTAGAAGGAATCAATAGCAGAATAACTGAGGCAGAAAAACGGATAAGCGACCTGGAAGACAGAATGGTGGAATTCACTGCTGTGGAACAGAATAAAGAAAAAAAGAATGAAAAGAAATTAACACAGCCTAAGAGACCTCTGGGACAACATTAAATGCAACAACATTTGCATTATAGGGGTCCCAGAAGGAGAAGAAAGAAAGGACCCAAGAAAATATGTGAAGAGATTATAGTCGAAAACTTCCCTAACATGGGAAAGGAAATAGCCCCCAAGTCCAGGAAGCACAGAGAGTCCCATACAGGATAAACCCAAAGAGTAACACGCCAAGACACATAGTAATCAAATTGGCAAAAATTAAAGACAAAGAAAAATTATTGAAAGCAGCAAGGGAAAAATGACAAATAACATACAAGGGAACTTCCATAAGGTTAACAGCTGATTTCTCAGCAGAAACTCTATAAGCCAGAAGGGAGTGGCATGATATATTTAAAGTGATGAAAGGGAAGAACCTAAAACCAAGATTACTCTACCAGGCAAGGATCTCATTCAGATTCAGTGGAGAAATCAAAAGCTTTACAGACAAGCAAAAGCAAAGAGAATTCAGCACCACCAAACCAGCTCTACAACAAATGCTAAAGGAACTTCTCTAAGTGGGAAACACAGGAGAAGGAAAGGACCTACAAAAACAAACCCAAAACAATTAAGAAAATGGTAATAGGAACATACATATCGGTAATTACCTTAAACATGAATGGATTAAATGATCCAACCTAAAGACACAGGCTTGCTGAATGGATACAAAAACAAGACCCAGACTTCCCTGGTGGCGCAGTGGTTGAGAGTCCGCCTGCCGATGCAGGGGACATGGGTTTGTGCCCCGGTCCAGGGAGATCCCACGTGCCGCGGAGCAGCTGGGCCCGTAAGCCATGGCCGCTGAGCCTGCGCGTCCAGAGCCTGTGCTCTACAATGGGAGAGGCCACAACAGTGAGAGGCCCGCATACCGCAAAAAAAAAAAAAAAAAAACAAGACCCATATATATGCTGTCTACAAGAGACCCACTTCAGACCTAGGGACACATACAGACTGAAAGTGAGGGAATGGAAAAAGATATTCCATGCAAATTGAAATCAAAAGAAAGCTGGAGTAGCAATACTCATATCAGACAATATAGACTTTAAACTAAAGAAGGTTACAAGAGACAAGGAAGGACACTACATAATGACCAAGGGATCAATCCAAGAAGAAGACATAACAATTATAAATATATATGCACCCAACATAGGAGCACCTCAATACATAAGGCAACTGCTAACAGCTCTAAAAGGGAAAATCGACAGTAACAAAATAATAGTGGGGGACTTTAACACCTCACTTACACCAATGGACAGATCATCCAAACAGAAAATTAAGGAAACACAAACTTTAAAAGACACAATAGACCAGATAGATTTAATTGATATTTATACGACATTCCATCCAAAAACAGCAAATTACATTTTCTTCTCAAGTGCACACGGAACATTCTCCAGGATAGATCACATCTTGGGTCACAAATCAAGCCTCGTTAATTTAAGAAAATTGAAATCATATCAAGAATCTTTTCTGACCACAATGCTATGAGATTAGAAATCAATTACAGGGGAAAAAGATGTAAAAAACAGAAACATATGGAGGCTAAACAATATGTTACTAAATAACCAAAAGATCACTGAAGAAATCAAAGAGGAAATCAAAAAATACCTAGAGACAAGTGACAATGAAAACATGATGATCCAAAACCTATGGGATGCAGCAAAAGCAGTTCTAAGAGGGAAGTTTATACCTATACAAGCCTACCTCAAGAAACAAGAAAAATCTCAAATAAACAATCTAACCTTACACCTAAAGCAACTAGAGAAACAAGAACAAACAAAACCCAAAGTTAGCAGAACAAAAGAAATCATAAAGATCAGAGCAGAAATAAATGAAATAGAAACAAAGAAAACAATAGCGAAGATCAATAAAACTAAAAGCTGGTTCTTTGAGAAGATAAACAAAATTGATTAACCATTAGCCAGACTTATCAAGAAAAAGAGGGAGAGGACTCAAATCAATAAAATTAGAAATGAAAAAGGAGAAATTACAACAGACACCACAGAAATACAGAGCATCCTAAGAGACTACTATAAGCAACTCTATGCCAATAAAATGGACAACCTGGAAGAAATGGACAAATTCTTAGAAAGGTATAACCTTCCAAGACTGAACCAGGAAGAAATAGAAAATATGAACACACCAATCACAAGTAATGAAATTGAAACTGTGATTAAAAATCTTCCAACAAACAAAAGTCCAGGACCAGATGGCTTCACAGGTGAATTCTATCAAACATTTAGAGAAGAGCTAACACCCATCCTTCTCAAACTCTTCCAAAAAATTTCAGAGGAAGGAAAACTCCCAAACTCATTCTATGTGGCCACCATCACCCTGATACCAAAACCAGACAAAGATACTACAAAAAAAGAAAATTACAGACCAATATCACTAATGAATATACATGTAAAAATCCTCAACAAAATACTAGCAAATAGAATCCAACAGCACATTAAAAGAATCATGCACCATGATCAAGTGGGATTTATCCCAGAGATGCAAGGATTCTTCATATACACAAATCAATGTGATACACCATATTAACAAATTGAAGAATAAAAACGATATGATCATCTCAATAGATGCAGAAAAAGCTTTTGACAAAATTCAACACCCATTTATGATAAAAAAAAAACTCTCCAGAAACTGGGCATAGAGGGAACCTACTTCAACATAATAAAGGCCATATATGACAAACCCGCAGGAAACATCATTCTCAATGGTGAAAAATCGAAAGCATTTCCTCTAAGATCAGCAACAAGAAAAGAATGTCCATTCTCACCACTATTATTCAACATAGTTTTGGAAGTCCTAGGCATGGCAATCAGAGAAGAAAAATAAATAAAAGAAATACAAATTGGAAAAGAAGAAGTAAAACTGTCACTGTTTGCAGATCACATGATATTATACATAGAGAATCCTAAAGATGCCACCAGAAAACTACTAGAACTAATCAATGAATTTGGTAAAGTTGCAGGATACAAAATTAATGCACAGAAATACACTAATGATGAAAAATCTGAACTAGGAAATAAGGAAACACTCCCATTTACCATTGCAACAAAAAGAATAAAACACCTAGGAATAAACCTACCTAGGGAGACAAAAGACCTGTATGCAGAAAACTATAAGACACTGATGAAAGAAATTAAAGATGATACCAACAGATGGAGAGATATACCATGTTCCTGGATTGGAAGAATCAATATTGAGAAAATGACTATACTACCCAAAGCAATCTACAGATTCAGTGCAATCCCTTTTAAATTACCAATGGCATTTTTTACAGAACTAGAACACAAAATCTTAAAATTTGTAATGGACACACAAAAGACCCCGAATAGCCAAAGCAGTCTTGAGGGAAAAAAATGAAGCTGGAGGAATCAGACTCCCTGACTTCAGACTATACTACAAAGCTACAGTAATCAAGACAATATGGTACTGTCATGAAAACAGAAATATAGATCAATGGAACAGGATAGAAAGCCCAGAAATAAACCCACACACCTATAGTCAACAAATCAATGAAAAAGGAGGCAAGGATATACAATGGAGAAAAGACAGTCTCTTCAATAAGTGGTGCTGGGAAAACTGGACAGCTACATGTAAAAGAATGAAATTAGAACACTCCCTAACACCATACACAAAAATAAACTCAAAATGGATTCGAGACCTAAATGTAAGACCAGGCATTATAAAACTCTTAGAAGAAAACATAGGAAGAACACTCTTTGACATAAATCACAGCAAGATCTTTTTTGATCCACCTCTTAGAGTAATGGAAATAAAAACAAAAATAGGGCTTCCTTGTGGCGCAGTTGTTGAGAGTCCGCCTGCCGATGCAGGGGACACGGGTTCGTGCCCCGGTCCGGGAGGATCCCACATGCCGCAGAGCGGCTGGGCCCATGAGCCATGGCTGCGGGGCCTGTGCGTCCGGAGACTGTGCTCCGCAACGGGAGAGGCCACAACAGTGAGAGGCCCGCGTATCGCAAAAAAAAAACCAAAAAAACAAAAATAAACAAATGGGGCCTAATGAAACTTCAAAGCTTTTGCACAGCAAAGGAAACCATAAGCAAGATGAAAAGACAACCCTCAGAATGGGAGAAAATATTTGCAAATGAATCATCGGACAAAGGATTAATCTCCAAAATATATAAACAGCTCATGCAGTTCAATATTACAAACAACCCAATCCATAACTGAGCAGAAGACCTAAATAGACATTTCTCCAAAGACGACATACAGATGGCCAAGAAGCACATGAAAAGCTGCTCAACATCACTAATTATTAGAGAAATGCAAATCAAAACTACAATGAGGTTATCACCACACACCAGTTTGAATGGGCATCATCAGAAAATCTACAAACAACAAATGCTGGAGAGGGTGTGGAGAGAAGGGAACCCTCTTGCAATGTTGGTGGGAATGTAAATTGATACAGCCACTATGGAGAACAGTATGGAGGTTCCTTAAAAAACTAAAAATAAAATTACCATATGATCCAGCAATCCCACTACTGGGCATATACCCAGAGAAAACCATAATTCAAAAAGACACATGCACCCCAATGTTCCTTGCAGCACTGTTTACAATAGCCAGGTCATGGAAACAACCTAAATGCCCATCGACCGACAAATGGATAAAGAAGAAGTGGTACATATATACAATGGAATATTACTCAGCCATATAAAGGAACGAATTTGGGTTATTTGTTGAGACATGGATGGATCTAGAGACTGTCATACAGAGTGAAGTAAGTCAGAAAGAGAAAAACAAATATTGTATATCAATGCATATATGTGGAACCTAGAAAAATGGTACAGATGAACCGGTTTGCAGGGCCGAAATTGAGACATAGATGTAGAGAACAAATGTATGGACACCAAGCGGGGAAAGCAGTGGGGGGGGGGGGGTGATGAATTGGGCGATTGGGATTGACATGTATATGCTGATGTGTATAAAATTGATGACTAATTAAGAACCTGCTGTATAAAAAAATAAAAGAAAATTTAAAAAAGAAAAAAAAAGGATGTTAGTTAATATTCATCTTTTTGTAAATCTATATCTTACTAGATTTCAAATGGCCTGTCCTGTTTCCTCAACGGATCTCATAAGTAAAACCCTAGATAATGAAATACAGACATTTTGCTTTGCAGTTTAACAGATTTGTATTTTTGAAGTTAAAAACTTTTTAATCCATTCACTTGCTTCTTGAAAATTACTTTCTAAATCATCATCACCTTTGCTTAAATTTTGTATACCCATTACAGAGAATTCAGCTTCCCTTATTTTCTTCTGAATGATGAATTATTGGGGAAAATATCCAAAATTCACTCTAAAGATTATCTCTTCATGTAAATCATCCAGTTGGTCTATTTTCTTTATTAAACATCCTTCAAACCAAACATCTTTATACACTCTAGGTAAAGGTAGCCAACAATATAGTATTCACTGACATGATTTAATCTCAGGTCATGCAGTTTCAAGACTCTTGTCTCTGTTGTTAATAAATACAGTTTGTTCTAATAAGACAAGCTTGTCATTAGAGTCGGTCTGAATAGAGTCATGTGTAAGAATGTAACTTCATCTTTTCTCAGAGATAATTACATTCTCAGAGACTTATCAAGTTCCAATATAAATATTAGCTTAACCTTCTCTGAAATACGATTATATCGATTCAGAATTACGAGTCCTTGTCTCTAGCACTTATTTCCTCTTGAATCTCACTCCCACCTTCACTGATGAGCAGCAGACAGACTTGATTTGATTATCTTATACAAATGAAAGCTATTTACCTATAGACAAGATCCTCTGATGTTTTATCAATCATATAGTTCCGTTTTCACTTCTACTCCTTGTAGTAGTCAGAAAGTTCTTGACTTTGCTCATCTCTGCTCCCAGTTCTTACTAAATGCAGAAATTATATGTTTATCATTCAAATCAGGACACTTGAAAGGGGACATCAAAAATATTTTAAATTACATAATTTTTAAAATATGTACTTATTGACCAACAAAGAAGTTTATCACATTAATGAACCTATTAAATCATTCTGTTCAAAGGCTATTTTTCAAAACTTAAATTCTAATATTACAAAAAGCATAAACCTAGACTGTCCCTGGGAAATCGGAATGTAGGTAACCCTATTAATACATTTTAAAAAATGAAGGTAATATTAAAGTAGGATCAAAAAGTATAGTCTGAAAGACATTAAGCCATAAGGAATAGGTGTGAACTCTTCTATTACTTTAACCCTTGAAGCTTTATGGTTTCTGGCTTAGCCATTGATACAGCTATATAAATAAACTGAATTATGTTTAGGTATAATAAACCTGTTTCCCTATGTTATAAACATGAAATCATAGAATCATATAACCTAAGGACTACAGGGTCTACAACTGTGGAATAGCCTTACAATGTTAGTCTTAAAATATTGGTAACTTAACCTGTGTAACTAAATTTGCTATATAATTTCTAGGTAGTTCTAAAGAAAAGCTTCAGTTTAGTCACTGAAGATTGTTTAAAGTCCATGATAACATTCCTTATAAAAACTGCATTAATTTTGTTGATGTTGATGATAATTTGCTATAAAATCATGCTTAGAATATCACGTTTTTGCTTACTATATTTTTCTAAGAATAACACCTCATGTTTATATAGCACCTTAAAATTTACGAGCACTTCACATACATTAATCTCATTTTATCCACTCAATATTTTTGTGACATAATCAGGCAACTTTTTACAAGAGAAGTGAGGCTTAAAAAGGTTAAGAAAATTGCCAAAGATGACATTACTATTAAGTGATAGAACCTCGAACTGCTGATTACTAATAAATTGTCACCTGTAAGGAGGCAAATGGGAAGTGGTTGGGTGGGGACCTGAGAAGATCCTTAGAGAACACAATATTTTTCAGAAATAATTTGTCTTATTCAAGAGTTATAGACCATCTATCATTGAATCACTAAAATTAAATCTTAAGACACAAATAAAATGTCTATTCTAATCCCTTAATCATCTAGGAGTCAAGATCAAAAAATAGTTCAATTCTAAAATAAACAAATTGTAATAAACATGAAACTGTTTAATCATGCTTTTATCAAGTAACCTAAGTATGAACAGTTTCCCAACCAAAACAGGAGTAATAGAATTACCCTAGAATTTAATTTTTTAGATTGTTAGTCAAAATTTTTCTTTAAAAGTGTTGTGCAATTCAGCACTCTGGGAAATATAAGGAACACAAGGTGAGAAAAGCCTTCTAAGTATCTCAGAAAAACTTTAATCCCTCTGAGAGTGAAAGATACCCACCTATAGGCAGTGCCATCTACTCTATATTTTGGGAACATGGCACATTTCCACGTTTTTTGAGAACATAAAGTCCACCAAAAACAACAAATGAACCTTTGGTTGCTTTTCTTCTTCTTTTCCATTCTTCTTGCTAGTAACTGCAATATAGGCATTTATCAGTCTTTGTACAGACCCTCCATGTAGTGTTTGCTATTTGGGGTAAGGGTTATTCTAGTTTAGTTATCTTTTTTTACATCCTAATGACAAGTACCAAACTCATGCTACTTTTTATACTGATGAAATGTGATTCCAAGATAAATGGATCACTATCATAATTGCCTACTGAAGTCTCCTTAGCTCAAAAATTCTAACAGTGCCCACAGTTAAATATAGCTTAATGTCACTGAAATGAATTTTCTCACAACATTTACTTTGGTAACTATCTTTTCATTTATTTTACAATACTTTATAAATGTTTCTTTTCTGGTTAGGAGACTATTTTGTACCTTCACAAAGTATCCTTAAGTGATACAGTAAACTCTTTGTGTAACTGCACAATTTAAAACATTTTAAACCCTAGAAGCATCTAGGTCTGATATGCCATTAAAAAATTACCCATTGTTTTTATGACACTCCTGATAGTTAACTATTCTAGCATTGGCAAATTGTTTCACTGTTAGTAGACATGCTCAGTCTTAAGTCAAAAGAATGGCATATATGCCCAAATCCTGGAAAGTACAACAGGTAATCAACCATGCCTCTTTAGAGAAATGGGGCTTATCTTAGAAGCTTTAGTTCATTTCCCTTAACTAAATATAAATTGCTAGTTTTTAGAAGAACTACTAGAACACTTGTACCATTTCTGTTGTCACATTCAAGCTGGGCAATTGATTTAGCCTACATGCTACTTCCAGTGTTTTATTCAGCTTTATGAGATAAACTTGGGCTCCTTGATACATTCGTCTTGAATCACAATATTTAAACTCAAATCATCTAAAGCAGGCAGAGCAAATAATGAGATTTTTTTTAGACAAAAGGATTTGTCTAAACACTGATGCTCTGAAGTAGGCATTTAGTCATTAGAGATGCCTTAGCTAACATTTTCCTATTCTCAAGTGCATTGAGAAAAGCAGTATCTCCAGCAATCCTTATGTTCAGCAGTGAATCAAATAAAAATCATTTGTTGGGACTCATTCTATTCATGGAAGTTTTACTTAACAGTAGGATGTCACTCTATTAACACAAAAGTTTATTAATAATTACCTGATTTTCTCTGGTTAGTCGCTTTCTCAACCATAGGATCTGCCTTCTAATTTTGTATATCACTAAGTACCTAAATCTTTTTTTTTTTTTTTAACAAATCTTTACCAAAGTTCAGGGCTGGCACAAAGGAAGTATAACCTAATAATTTAGTAATACCATTTGATGTGGCTATTCTCAGATCCTTTGTAGTGAGTCTTTTTTATAGCCCTAAGATGCCTCCCTGTCTAGCAGTAGGTTATAAGGTAATCTACTCTTTCTAGTGGGAATTTCCTAAAGTACACCTTCTCTCCTCAGAATGCCGGCTCAGTTAATATTATTTTTAAAATCTTCCCCTTATGGGCTTCCCTGGTGGCGCAGTGGTTGAGAGTCTGCCTGCCGATGCAGGGGACACGGGTTCGTGCCCCGATCCGGGAAGATCCCACATGCCGCGGAGCGACTAGGCCCGTGAGCCATGGCCGCTGAGCCTGCGCGTCCGGAGCCTGTGCTCCGCAACGGGAGAGGCCACAACAGTGAGAGGCCCGACTACCGCAAAAAGAAAAACAAACAAAAAAAGGAGCGAAGGCAAAAATGTGTACAATCCAAGTAGATTCTCAGATTCAGAAGTAGGAATATAAAGCTTCTATTTTATTTGTGATAAATAAGACAAAGTGAGGGGTAGTAGAGAAGTGAAAGCACAAAAAAAAAATCTTCCCCTTAGGTAATAATAAGAGCCATTTAAAATGCATTAAAACCATTATTTTCTTTAAATCTCTTAATAGGAACCAAGGTTACATTCTGTAAGAAGCTTTTCTCAACCTTCATCTGTAGGTTTGAAACCTCGATATTCTCGAAGCCCACACTTTCATCCTAGAAAACATTTCAGAGCAGAGAATTGAATTCTTACTCCACCTTCCTCTACTGATTCTGTTAAGTAGAGTCTTGGATAACTATTTTATCCAATAATAGAAAACAACTAGCCCCATGTGTGGTCTGGTAACAAGTATGAGGGTTTTGGATGTACTTAAGGTTAAATGTTTTTGCTTTTTTTTTTTTCCTTTTGCGGTATGCGGGCCTCTCACTGTTGTGGCCTCCCCCGTCGCGGAGCACAGGCTCCGGACGCGCAGGCTCCGGACGCGCAGGCTCAGCGGCCATGGCTCACGGGCCCAGCCGCTCCGCGGCATATGGGATCCTCCCAGACCGGGGCACGAACCCGTATCCCCTGCATCGGCAGGCGGACTCTCAACCACTTGCGCCACCAGGGAGGCCCTATTTTTGCTTTTTTAAGGGAAGTAAAGAAATCTTAGTAGCCAGAACACTGGAGTTACAGGATAAAATCATGGTTTCCTTTATTAATTCACACACACTTAAGTAACACAGACTTATAATCTGTAACAAATAGAACAAAGGTTATATCTATAAAACAAGTATCGTGATAAAGTTTGAAAAATTTGGTCATCATCTGGCTATCTTATCAACATGATAATGTCATATACAACCACTTAAAAACATCTTCGGTGTTTGGATTTTACAGTTTTATTCCAGATGTTTTATAGTTTTTAGACACAGCATGGCATATACAGAATATACATAGCAACAAACCATTTGTTGTAATAAGGTAAATTCAAAAAAACACTATCTCAATAATTAGGGAGATAATATGTATAGAAGATTTTAGGTTCCACATTATTTCGTTTTCACTATATCTAGGTTTGTGTATATTTTACTTATATTAAGTGTTTTTGATAAAACATTTCAAATTCTAGGTTTACATTAGAAATTTTGCCAGATATTAATATATATATAATTTGTATATATAATATCTGGAAATCTGTCATATGATGACCATTTATTTTATACTAATTACTATGGCCAAAGTTGACACAATTCTTAAATATACTTAAAGATATCTCCATATTTATTTCTGACCCTCTTGTTATTCATACTAGAAGTATAAGGGTTCTTATAGCATCTTAGCAAGTGTAAGCATTCACTGCATAAATCATGTCCGATTCAATACATATTTCTTCCTTTAACACAGTGACACTGTCAATATTCCTTTTTATCTTTCATTCAGGTCTTAGTTTGTGAGGTCTTTAGACTTTAAAAACATTAACTTTGACTAAAAAGAACTTAACGACATTATTTTTTATCTTTTAAATACAAAGCTTGTCTGCTCTTACAGAATTGGAAAAGTTTATAATCTAAAAACGTGCCACATTAAGTAGAACTTTTTAAATTAAAAAATGGTCATGCCAACTTTTCTTTAAATGCTACCTGTTTAATATATATCGCAAATTTCTTCTGCAAAAACATTATATTCCTTTTATAGAAGGTTGGGCTAATAATAAAGAATAAAAATTGTTATATAAATAAGCAATATTTAAATTGACTACTTGGAAATTATAGCATTTATTTAAATTTGATTGCACAATGCTAGGAGTCTTATTTTTTTCACTATTTTAATTTCGTGTCCACTCAAAGAAGTAGAGTTGGTTTGCACTTCTGTTAGGAAAGAATAAGAATTATTTATTTTTTTAAATTATATTTTAAAACTTTCTTACAATATTAGATAACCCAGTTATAATTTGAGTTAATTTTTTTAACCCTGTCTCATAAAGAATAGTGAACTATCCATTGATGTATATATTTTTGGAGTATATCACCAAAATGTTTCTGGGCTAAAATATTTATGTTGAGGAATAAAATGTAATAGCACAGTGTTATAGAATAAATAATATAAAGAATATTCTGGCACATCCAAAGGCCAGTCCACCTATTGAGAATATTTTATTTTGCTACATTAATTTTGAAAGTAGCATGCTATATGTTATGGTCCAGTGTTCTATAGTTAGAGCCCTAGTCAAAAAGATCATGAAACAATATAATACTCCACTTGTCTTGTCTGGTGTTTTCAGTATACATTTTAATCCCATATTTATAATTCAGGCTTATTCAGTATATAACAAGGCATTTTTGTTCTAGAACTTTTATAAATTTCTAGAGTCCAAGAATAATTGCATTTTGCTTCAAAAAAAGATTTACATTGGTATTTTTCTTAGCTAATATATTGTAGGCAGTTGTGCTCTTTACCAAAATGTTTTTATGTACTTCCACAGTGCATTCATTCAATTCTGTAAAGATTATATTACTTCATTTTTCTCTCCAGATATAAAATACAGAAAAAATGGAGGTAGTATGAAAGTTAATGTACCCAAAAAAACCTGTTCTGCTTACATTGTGATGTTTTCCTCTTATTTTATAGCTAATATAACATATCCATGATAGCAAAAACAGCTTTAATAACTATAAGAGATCAATATTTTAGCTTTTAATTATCAAGGTCCTTTTTATTATGTCCTGATATAAAAATGAACAAAGATAAGGAAACTCAAACCCTTATGCTTAGCCTCATATAGTTCTGAAACAACCAATGATAGTACATAAAGGAAATAGTATTACCTAAGAAAGCATATCTTGTTTTTTTCCTTTGGTATTTTGGAGAAAACATCTAAAGGATAATAATTTTAAAGTATACCCTAACAATTTGAGATTACTTTTAATACTTTCAATGTGTTTCTTGCTAATCATATTTAGGATTTTTGTTTTTAACATGTCTAACTTTGGTACCAAAGCAAAGAAAGCTACACAATATCCACTTACATATTTTTAGAAACACATAGAACAAACTTCTTAAAATCCTTATTAGTATCTGATCTATTATACAAACTATTTTTTAAAAGATACTAATAGATGTAAATTTTTCCTACCCTATGCATACCCAAATACTGACTAGTAAAGTCAACCTTAGGGTTATTTTATTCAGGCAATATCCAATTGTTTGTGAGAATGGCTCTCAATAAAATAACATTTAATATCCTAATGTCTGTGCCAAAGGAAAAATGAAAATAAACTCAGCAACAATTCTGTGTTTACCAAATACATTTTTATGCCTGTGCCCTAGCTGTGTGTCTATCTTTAAAGAATGACTTGTTTAAAACTCAAGCTCAGACTTACCTACCTTCACATATTGAATATTTAAAACATTTACCTCTACAAACTTACCAATGATGGGTTTTGATAACTTAGTTGAACTTGGCTAGCCCCCTTCACACTACATTTGATATTAAGCAGTAAGTTTTCATTATTTTTCCTTTGTTTTTCTGTCTGACATTAGGTTGATTTCCTAATTTTTACACTTAGCTACACAGTTATATATTTCTATCGGTTTTTGTGCCCCACAACTCATAGCTTCACTTCTAGATGGTCTCCATGAACTATGGAAAAAGGAAGAAGTGCTAAATACTCTCCTTAGACTAGAAAACCAATTTTATGACATTATTTACATCCAAAAATGTTTTATTTAAAATTTGTTAGGAATTAACTACCTTCTAGAAGCTGATTTTTATGTGGACATTTTATTTTTTAATTTTATTTATTTATTTATTTATTTTTGGCTGTGTTGGGTCTTCGTTTCTGTGCGTGGGCTTTCTCTAGTTGCGGCGAGCAGGAGCCACTCATCATCGCGGTGCGCGGGCCTCTCACTGTTACAGCCTCTCTTGTTGTGGAGCACAAGCTCCAGACGCGCAGGCTCAGTAGTGTGGACATTTTAATAAGAAAAAACTTTATTCTTTGAGGATTGATTAACTAATAGATTTTTTTTTAACTGGGTCAATGTCATAATGAATGTTAAAAATATTTCCTGTATACTCAGCAAAAAATACTCCTTCTAAATCTTAAAATGGTGTGAAAATCCAACCATCAGCTTTCATGCACTTAACTATATATATTTTCAATAATTCATTTTATTTTAGTACTTAATGATCTTCTTCTATAATACCAAAATGGGCTTCTTACACATTGTAACTTGATTTATTTAATTACATTCCAGTAATGAGCTGCAAAATGAAACTGAACTCAGGACTAAAAAGTTTTGCTTTTTAAAAATGTAGGGAGTTTCCATAAAATAATTTTTATAGAAATTTAAATATACAAAGTTAATGCAATAATTTCAGTTTACCAGGATTGAAGGTTCTTTGCTTTAGGAATGCCTATATAAATTCCTTCAGCAAGTGATTTTTTTTTTTTTTTTTGCGGTACGCGGGCCTCTCACTGTCGTGGCCCCTCCCGTTGCGGAGCACAGGCTCCGGACCCGCAGGCTCAGCGGCCATAGCTCACGGGCCCAACCGCTCCGCGGCATGTGGGATCTTCCCAGACCGGGGCACGAACCCGTGTCCCCTGCATCGGCAGGCGGACTCTCAACGACCACGCCACCAGGGAAGCCCAGCAAGTGATTTTTAAAGGTAATCTTAAAAATGCTATATGTAGGATATTTTTTATAATATATCAGTCTGATTCTATAAGCAAGTCATAATCTACCATGCAAAACATACTGTAAAAGTACCCATCATGCCTTGCTAACTATGGGATTATATAGCTTGAATTTAAATAGAGTTCTGAAGAAATTATTTAAAACGTAAAATAAAGGTGTAGATGTTCTTAGCTTCCAAGTTAGGAAGGACTTTAATACCTTTTGATATATTTTTAAAAATACAATTCAGATGATAGCTAAGAGACCTATATACACTTAGGTTTCCTCCTCAACTTCTGCAAGGTGTAGCCCATGTCCAACTTTAGCTACATTTCATTTAAAAAGTAAAACATGACAGAGTATTCTTTATGCAATTCATAATAAAGTCTCTAATCTGTGGAAGTTAAAACATGTCTTGACCATCATATATGACATATATCAGATATAATTTACCAGGAATTATCCAGTATGTGGCATTTTAGCTAACAGGGTGGTATTTGCTTTGGTAATAACTAGAGTCAAAGGCATTTAATCTGGTTTCTGCAAGCTTGTTAGGAAAGATGTCATAAGAATATAGTAAGAAATGTTCAGTAAATCCATAGAACTTAAATTGTTAATAAATAGATGAGTCTTTTAATAAGTTCATTTGTATTAAAACTGTATGTATGAAATGAAAAAATTTCAGTGTTTGTGACCTAATAAAATTCTCTGGCTTTGTTACTTTAATAATTAATTCAAACTCATGAATATTGATATGTTTTCATGTTTAGAGATAAATGTATAAAGTATTGATTAGTAAAATGTTACTTTTAAATACTTAGATTTATGAATTTATGACAACATTCTTTCACTTTCGGAACTGTTGGATTCAAAAATTTGGAACACTCTTCTGAAAATAAGAAACAAAATAATCTTAAGGAAAAAGAAAAATAGAGGTTATAGAGTTATTAAAATTTTTAACAATTTACACTAGAACACATAAGCAGGCTTCAAATACAAAGGAAACTATTGAAAGCAAAAAAAGAAATATATTTCATGATAAGGTAAGCATTTTTTCTAAGTTTCATTTTTGGCACTCATATGTTTCATAATCTAGCTATCAAGAACCAATTCCTCTTCTTGAAACACTGAATGTATTTTAATTAAGTGTTCTTATTTAGACTTTTCATCTTCAGATCTTTGGATCTGATTTTACTGCTTCCTCTTCCCCACAGTACAGTTCCCTCAATATACACTCAGGGATTGTCATGGTGTTGATGTTAAGGATGGTGCTGAGGCTCTGGCACTAAAATAAGTTTGAGTCTAGGCTCTCCTGTTTTATAAGCTGTATAACCTTAGCCAAGTTACTTAATGTCTCTGTGTCTCAATTTCTTATCAGTTAAAACAGTTAGAATAATACTTCATAGGGTTGATGGAAAAAGTAAATGAGAGAACACAAATAAGGAACACAGAACTGGTGGTCCTCTTCCTTCACCTTCATTTATCTTCAATTAGAAGATTTCTTCAATTAGAAAATTTGGCAAAATTATGGCCATGGGGTCCTCCCCTTTTAATAATCTAGAGAGGACTCACTGAACAAGTATATTTGCTGACATTTCTATTCAAAAAGCAAGTTATTATTTTCACAGAAGCATGCATGGAAAAGATAAGGCTTTAGAGTCACAAAACCTTACCTGCTATAAATTTTTCATTTTTTTCTCCCCTTAACAGTGATGATACACTTGGGTAGTGAGCATTAAAAACTGAAATGCTAATGTCTAGTGTAAGTTATTAATTTTTACTTTCTCATTGCCTGGTTTCTCTGAACTTACAAATGGCAGTCTCATTTCTTTCCAAATTTGAACATTTCTTGTCATTTTCAGTTTTAACTTTTTATATTTTGAGGCTGTTGTTAGATTATACAAGTTTAATTGTCATAACTTATTGGTATATTATTCCTTTTATATTAAGTCTCACTTCATCTTTAGTAATGGTTTTCCCCTCAAAATAGATTGTCTACTATTAATATTATGATACCAGCTTTCTTTTGGTTAACATATGCCTAGTGTTTCTTCATGTCTTATTTTGTTATGTTTAAGTATATACCTTTTAACTACATATAGCTAACTTTAAACTTAAGCTTGAATATTGCTGTCTTTTGACAGGACGTCCATCCTATGATATTGTTTTATTATAATTACTGATATATTTATATGCATTTCTGCCATCTTATTATGGGTTTTCTTTACCATATTTTTCATTTTTCTTTGTCCTTTTTTTAACCTTCCTGTCTTCTGTTGGATTGAGTTTTTTAACATTTCATCTGGCTAAGAAGAAATACATTCTAGTTGTATTATTTTAGTGATTAACTAAATTGTGTAATATTTACACAATTAATATTTATTATTTATTTAATATTTATTATTTAATTTAATATTTACAGGCTTTTAACCAGTAGACATTTCTAGATTAGTTCAAAGGAAGTCAGATTACTGAAACTATCATATTTAATGTGTTCCAGAGTAAAGGTTATTACCCTTTTAAAAGTATTTTAATCAGGAAAGTGTAATGAGTCATATTTTTATTGAATGTATCGAATTAAGAGAATAGAACAATGATTCCAATCTGTAACAGTCAACCATAAACTAGTTTTTGAAGGTTCATCTTCCTGTTCAATCCCGCAAACCAGTGACTGTCAACCAATGAGGGGGTATATGTACAAGGCATGGCCTTAAGAGTGGTAGCATAGGGAGGTTAGTACCATTTTACCCCTACCATACACTAAGAAAATTAGCAACATCCATTTCCACAGTTATTCCTAGAGCTGTCTCTCCAGCTTACCCAGTGAGTCTTCCAGGCCCTCTGCAGATGTTTCATCCAAAAATCCTTAATGAATTGAAGGCAGAGCTCATCTCTCCTTGGAGTTATTTTCTTCTTGCAGATCATACATTTGGTTTCCTGAAACATTCTGACATCGCATACCATACTGTTCTTAAATGAGGAGCTGTGGACTTGAAAATCTATGGTGAGTAAACTGTGTCATAAACTAAATGGGAATGAAATACAGTTCATAGCCAAGGATGGAACTTCTATAATATAGTCTCACCTTACTTTGGTGAAGATCCAAGTAAGGCTGAAGCTCCCAATAGCTATTCGTGAGAAGAGGTACAGTACAGAGTATATTATTTGTAGTTGTCAAGGCCATAGGAAGATCCTCTTGGTGTGTACCTCTTCCCAATCCCCTTTACTCATCATGGAAATTTAAGTAGAAACTAATTAATGTGATATAATCTTAAGCAAGGTATTTTACATATGGTCAACTATTCCCTTACATGGTTCCCCTTAATTCAGAGGATCTATACTGGGTAACCCAGGACCACCTAAAAAATAAGTCAGTTTCACCTCTAAGGTTACACTAATGCAGGCCAACACTGGTTAGTCCCTTCCTCTCAGCTCAAAGTAGTTCTTGATGATAGAAGAAAGCAGCTTAGGCTGGGCTTCTCCTAGCCTCTATCTCAAAAAAGAGTAAGACCCTCTTCTTGAAAGGCTAAAATCCCCACTAATTAACCTTAATTAACTTGGTTGTTACTGTTCTGGCCCTTCCAGCAATGTTAACCTCCAAATTTAGTGTGTTCCTATTGATAGAGGTTAACCAGTCCTATCCAAAGCTCCTACAAGAAGGGGCAGGGCCAGCTGTGTTGTGCTGAAATGACATATTTCATACTGTCTTAGTTTTGCAAGGGGCTCCAAGTCTTTGTTCTAGAACTGAACCCCCTAACTTGTACTCTTGGTTACCTCGACCTGTGCCCTAGCTCCCCCCAGGCTCTCTGAACGAGGTAACTTTCTCAGCAAAAATAGACAAACGACTGCCAGTAGGTCCATACCTTTTCAGATCCACTGATACTACTCATTCTGGCAAAAGATGAGGGCAAGGACCCATCAAGGTTTACAGCGTCCCAGACCTTACCAGCAAGAACAGTTGTTCTCCATCTGGTAGAACTATGGATGGGGGGGACTGCCTCTAGGAGGCAATTATAGATTGTCAGACAGCAACTTTATAGACCAAGTCTTAGTCAAGAGGCATGGCTGCTTCCCCACTGTAACTCAAGGTTACACTAATGCAGGCCAACACTGCAACTACACACTCACTTAGGGGTGAAGCAGACAGCCAGGAAACCATCCCTACCATAATGCCCAAGGAGTAATCTGTTGAATGGTTGGTACTGCCACCTGCTACCCAAGCTACTTCATGATTATAAGTCTTCCTAGTTGGAGGCCCACAACCTGACCAACTTTACTTCAATTTCGGAACTTCCCAGATCTAAAGAGTTATGTGCCAATCATAGATACAGCTATAGGGGAAAAAGAAAAAAGGCTTGTGCCTCAGAGCCCATGTCCCAGTCTATGCCTTCTTGAGCGCATCAACTTAAAATTCAATTTATCAGGCTCTTCTCAGCCCTTATAGAGTCACACAGGTGCTTAAGAAAAATAATGAGGCCTACTTCCAGAATAAGTGTGAGATTTCAATGAAATGAGACTGCAACTATTTCTTGTTCCTGCCTATTCTTGACCTCCACATAGCCATAGGTCTTCTGACTTCTGAGGTGCCTAATCTACGAGTTCACTTGTGGAATAGCCCTCTAATATACAATGGTGCCACACATATACATTGCCCACAACTTCTTGCATGACTTCATAGTAGACTGTAGTCTACTGGGTTGACAGCTTATTATTACTTTAACGTGACATTCCATGAACACCTGAACAGTGCTCTATCACTCATGCAACACTGCCTCCAAGAATACTCGAAAATGAATACTTGACAGCCTTAGGGTAGTACTTAGGAGAAACTTCCTTTCTGGTCAAGGAACCCACAGATGCCAGATAAGGTGTTAGCAATTCTGGAATAGGGGACTTCTTAGATGTCTACAAGTTTATCATCATCTCCCACAAGTGGTTAGGATGTCCTCTCTTGGAAGTGCATCCCTGCCAGTTTTAAGTCTCACCTATCCTCCACTTGCCATTCTTAAACTGCTGGATTAAATAACATATCACCTCGGTACCCAAAGGGTATTTGCTTTACCTGTTTTGCCTCCTACAGAGAATCCAACTGGTTCATCTTCCATATCACCACAGAATAAGTCATATCCAACTTACCACACTTCTTCACTCAAAATATCCTGTCTTCTGTAAAAATTATGCCCTCTCCTCTTTGGTTTCCCTGTTTTCCTGTGTCCTCCAGTACCACAAATACTCTGGTAGAAGTTAAGTGCCTACACAAATGACAGACTGAACAAAAGGCACTCTATTAACACCCAGCAAGCCAATGTCCAGTGTACTGACCAGCATTAGGCCATAGGAAAGATCATTCAAGTGGAGGACACTGTCCCTCCATTCATGATAGGAACTGTAAGACTTATAATGGCACTTCGAGGGCAGAAGTTATCAATGCTGGTTTTCCAAGTCTGTTTTCCTTCATCCATGTAAACACATCCCATCTCTTTCACTACTCTGCTATCCAGTTCTGAGACATTACACTCCATCCTAGGTCCCAGTAATCTACCCTAGTAATCCCAGCAGGTAACTGGATTCCATTATGAAGAATAAGGAGAATCTAAAGGAACACTGGTAGAAATGGTCCTTCCACCTTTAGGATGCCTTCGAGCGTTCTTTTCTAAGCAATGTTTCCAAGCAACCAGAAATCTTTCGCCACACCAACTAATAAACAGAAACTGGAGCTGAACAGTAGCACCCAGAATAAATCTGGGGGAACTACCATTACAGTTTACTTCATGGTGAGCTCTCTCTGCTTGCTACAATGTTTAGAATGGATATCTCAAGGAAAGTTCTCATTTTCAACTTTGCCCTAGCTGTCCAATCACCTATGAGATATAATGCTGGCTTACTATGTTGTAGTCATTGTATAAGTTGATACCTTAACATCTTCTCTGTGATGTTCTCTTATGGAGCCTTGGAGAGATCCCTAAATCCAGTTTGAGATTCCTGGAACATTGATCATTTCCTCCCTTCACCATCACCTTCAACAAATGCAACAGAACAGATCTGGATAAGGTACTTAGAAACTTTTAAGCTTTAATAAGTTAAAGGAGCAAAGGAAATAATTAGTAAAAACTACTTGAAAGTAAATGTATTAAGATTTATATTAGCTATTCCACAATTTCTATATTGTATTATAGACCCTGATTGACCAAAAGAAATCATATAAGGTAAATTATGTATGTGGATAACAAAATTAAGACCAAGAAATATAAAGAAAATATTGCCCTTTTGAACTATCTACAGATTTTTAAAATCATACCTGTAAACCTAATGTTATTAAAGTTTAAAAAATTTTTAACATACCAAGTACCTCAAAAGAGCTTTATAATTCATCATAGTCCAAACAAAAGTGATACCTTTACTTATTAGCTTACTAAACATTTAATAGAGTAAATGTCCTTTTTCAGTAGTCTGAAAAAAACTAAGGATTCTGATCTTTCTATTGCTTACTGTAAAACAGCAGTGGTTGCAGTTATCCTTATTTTAAGGAAAGCAATAAAATGTTTTCTTTAAATTTAAATTATGCAAAATTAGGAAGCAGAAAACCTATTCTAAATATTCTGAAACCTCCATGTTAAGTAATTAAATGTGTGAGACTAGAGCCATCTACTGGTTAAAGTGTAATGTTACAAAGCACAACTACTGGATTATTTAACTAGCAAAGCAGGGAGTCATGGTTGTTAAGAATTGAGAATATAAACATAGGCAAAAATCATCTAGTCTAGGACACTGGTTTTTAAAGTTTTAATGAAACAACCTCTTTTTAACAGGAGACCCAACATATATAACAAAGTAAAAGCTGAGGGAGGGGGCTTCCAACCCCCACACGCACTAATTTGCCCAGCAGAGGCCAGGCCAGTGACAAACAAGCCATGAGAGGTAGTCTGGGCAAATAACTGTGGTTTGGACAGAGGCTCAATGAGAAGGAGTAGTATCAGCAAAGTTGTCTCTTACCCACCTTTCCTCTGGAGACATCTTAGAGACACTGGGGTGCAAAGGACAGTGGTTAATGGACACAGAGGACTGAAGAGTAGGGAGTAGGCTCCTGAAAGGCTACAAACCTCTTTTCACAGGGACATTACTTATGTGCTCATTTGATGCAACACTTTAGAAGCATTAGTATAACTTTCCTGAAAATGAAAAATAAGAAAATAAGACGTTTGCTTTTTTACCACAAGCTAATAAGAACTGAGTTTCTAGGTCTTATGGGCTTTTACCAGCCAGGCCCTGGACTGGTCCAGTCTTGGAAACAAGACCCCAGTTTCAGGTCCCAGCCTCCTCCCTTCAAAAGGGCATGGATGTCCATAGAATCGAGGCAAGAAATGGAGCTCTCCAAGGCCCCTCTCTGTGGCAGAGACCCCCAACCTAGACAGCAGCTTGTCAGCTAGGCTTGGGGTGACAGGCTGGAGCAAAGTTCCAAAGACTCGCAAACATTCCAAGGCCACATGAAGCACAGTACCCAGCCAGGGAGCATCCACTGGGCTCTCCCAGTTCAACTTCCACGGTGCATGCCTTTGGACAAAGCCATTAGTTTGCCGGACACAGCTGGATACTGCCTCCAGAGCCTTATAGATCTGAAAGTTATCATAGTGGTCTGCCACCTGCTTGGGCAAAGTGGCCACTGCGCTCACCAGAGCATAGTCCTCTGCCTGAGCACGACCTGATGGCCCCACCAACCCTGGCTCACTGGGAAAGCAGGTAGTGCAAAAAGCCGGATAGGTCCCAGAAGGATTTATTCTGTTGGCAGTGCATCGGTTCAAGAGACCTCCCAAAGCAAATGCCAGCTCAGAATCCAACAACTTAACCACCTTTTCACCATAGTAATCACAGTCCCAGTTGGGGACGCCCTGACGAAGGAGAAAGTAGCGGAAGCCATCCACAGTATAGCGGTCAAGGCATGTCCTGGGATCCACCACGTTGCCCAAACTCTTAGACATCTTTTGACCACAGACCGTCCAGTGGGAGTGAACATAGATGCGGTGTGGTGGGCTCATGCCGGCCCCTAAGAGGAGGGCAGGCCAATAGATAGCATGGAATTTGAGAATGTCCTTGCCTATGATATGAGAGGTGGTGGGCCACCAAGATTTGAACTCAGCGTTTGGGTAGCCAATTACAGTAAGGTAGTTGACCAAGGCATCCAGCCATACGTAGATGGTCTGCGAATCGTCCCCGGGCACCGGAATGCCCCAGTGCAAGTGGCTACTCCTTCGAGAGACAGATAGGTCCGGCAGCTCCTCTTCCAGCCACTGAAGGACTGCGTGATGGAATGGCTCCGGGGTGATGGCCTGAGGGTCGCCCCGCAGCCACCGCTGGAGCGGCTCCCGGAACTGGGAAAGCCTGAAAATGTAGTTTTCTTCCTTGGTCCAGGAGACGGGATGCCCGCTCTCCAGAGATACAGGACACAAATCCCCCGACGGGCCGGGCTGCCTGGTGACCTTGGCTTCAGGCAGGAAGCACTCGTCGGAGGCGCAATACCAACCTTCATAGAGCCCCTTGTAGAGAAGACCCCGAGCCTTCAGCACCCCCCAGAAATGCTGCACAGCCATCCGATGCCGGGCCTCAGTGGTGCGGATGAAGTCGGTGGAGGAGATGTCAGCCTCCCGGAAAAGCTGCTGGAACTGGGCAGAGACTCTGTCGCACAGCTCGGACGGAGCCAGGCCCGCAGCGGCTGCTGCCTGCTGAATCTTGAGGCCGTGCTCATCGGTACCAGTAGAGAATCGCGTGGCGGCGGCGCTGGGAACTCGGAGGCGATGGTGTCGGCACAGGGCGTCAGCCAGTAGCGCCGAGTACAGGTGCCCGATGTGCGGCGCCGCGTTCACGTAGAAGATGGGTGTGGTGAAATAGGCGCGCGCGTAGCGGGTATCGTCCCGGAAACCGAGAGGGTCCGAACTGTAGTGGCGTAAGCTAAAGTCCTCCAGAAGCGAGAGCCTACTCGCCCCCGTGCGCCCTAGCAGCCGAAAGGCAGAAATCCGCAGCATGATGCCTGCTGAGATGAAGCGGCGGAGGGGGCGTTCTGGAAGCACGTGTGAGGGGCGCATGCGCAGCCGGGCCGCACCGCCGCTTCCGTCCAGAGAGCCAATGAAGTCCGGCCCCGAGCGCCGGCCCTCCGCCGCTCCGCCCGCGCTCCCCCCTCCGTGGGCCTCGGTTACAGCGGTTATGAATTACGGGAGCGAGCGAGGACGATAGCTTAGAGGAACTGGCTGAAGGAGAGGTTATGAAGCAGATAAATCTTTATCTTTCTATATCATACTGCGTGTCCTGCTTTCTAATTTTATATTTATGAATCTGGTTTTTTTCTCCAGACTGAGTTGCTTGTGGGCAAGAATTTTGTATTCAGGCATTTCTGAAACACCAGCCAGTGGCTGGCACATTGCAGGAGTGTGCCCTCTACGTAGGCTCTGGTAAACGTAGGGATCTGAAATATCATATACCTTTCCTCTCAGAACCTAGTGGGCACAATAAATCCAGAAGGGAGGGGGGAGAAGGGAAGGAAGAAAAACAATGACCTAAAGCACTTGAGGGAAGGATAACTGAAAAAGTAAGAGAAATCCTTTCTCTAAACGCAGTTTTTGTTGAATCAACAAAAGAGGTAGGCTTGTGATGTTCCCAGTCTTTGCAAAGATTACTGAGATCCAGAAAGCTGGCATGCAGTACGTTGTCACTCTGCACCTAAGGAAAAAGCAGTCTTCAAATTTATTTCTCAACGTAGTTGTTAGTAATATTCTTTTTAAATTGTCTTGAAGTTCTTCTAGAGCAGTGTTTTTCAAGTTTGCTTTAGTAAGGGAACCCTAGCTCTTTTCGAAAAGGATGACTTGGAAGCCCAGAATTGGATTAATATTAATCCTTGCTTCTTGACATACTCTCATCTTTGGTCTATCTTTTTTCCCCCCATTTAACTTAATAATTAAAATAATAATAATTTAGTAATAAAATAATTTTATTTTATTAATTTAATAATAAAATTTAATAATAAAATGGAATGGAACACCTGTGACCCCACAAGCCAACCTAAGAACTAGAAGTGGTTCTCTAAATGTGGTCGCAAAAGAACAGCATTAGCAGCACCTGGAACCTTGTTAGAAATACATATTCTTAGGCCCCACACTCCCCTCCTGAATCAAAAACTCTGGGGGTGGTACCCAGCAGTCTAGGTTTTAATGAGTTTTCTAGGTGATTCTGATGCACACCAAAGTTTGAGAACCACTGAACTAGGAGATTACCAGTGATTTAGATCTATGTGATCTTTTTCTCCTTGTCTTCCTGTCTTCCTCCCAGAGGTAATCATTGTCCTGAATTTTGTACTTTTGCATTTATCTTATTATATATAAAGTATGTCTAAGCAACATATTGTTTAATTTTGCTTGTATGAAACATTCTAAAAAAGGATATCATGGGAATTCCCTGGTGGTCCAGTGGTTAGGACTTGGCAGTGGCTGCAGTAGCTGGGGTTCAATCCCTGGTCCAGGAACTAAGATAGCAGAAGCCACGCGGTACAGCCAAAAAACAAAAAAAGATACCATACCACGTATAGTGTATTCATGTTTTTGCCTGTAACTAGTTAATTCATTTTGACTGCTGCATAATAATTTATTAATTGAGGCATATGGTAAGTTGGATCTGATTTCCATGGTGATATAGAAAGTAGACCAATCAAATGCTCTTTAGGAGTTACAATAGATACAACAAATATCCTTTGGCTACTTAGTTAATGTGCTATTTGATCCAGCAGTTTGAGGGCAAGAGAAGGATAGGTAAAACTTAAAACTGGAGGGTATGTACGGTACCCTCCAGAACTACGAGACAACCCCAGTTTAAGTATCTGAGAAATCAGTTTCTCCAGAAATTATTTTTTTCTCCCCCAATTCTTTCTTCCCCCCCAATTCTTTTTCCCCCTTGTCCATGGAATCAGTTATCCAACCTACAAACATGCTATTTTTTCTCCCATCTTAAAAAGAAAAAAATTCTCAATCTCCACTACTGCTCCATTTCTTTCCTTTCCTTTATAGCAGAGCTTCTTAAAAGAAATGGCTGGTAATGCACATTTGAGTGGTTCAAGTTTTTTGCTCTAAGAAATCGTACTGCTATTAACTTTCTCATCTACATATATCTCCTGGTACTTATATGCTAAAGTTTCTCATGGGTGTATACCTAGGAGTGCTATTGCTTGATCATAGAGGATGTGAAAGTTCAATTTCACAAGATAATGCTATTTTCCAACATGATTAAACAAATTTACATTCCCATCAGTGACATACCCTTAAAGAGGTCTCCCTAATTCTTGATATCATCTACTTTTTTTTTTTTTTTTTTTTTTTTTTTGTGGTACGCGGGCCTCTCACTGTTGTGGCCTCTCCCATTGCGGAGCACAGGCTCCGGACGCGCAGGCTCAGCGGCCATAGCTCACGGGCCTAGCCGCTCTGTGGCATGTGGGATCTTCCCGGACCGGGGCACGAACCCGTGTCCCCTGCATCGGCAGGCGGACTCTCAACCACTGCGCCACCAGGGAAGCCCTCATCTACTTCTTAATTTTTTGCCAGCTCAACTAAGTATAAAATGAGTTATCTCACTAATATTCGTAGAAACACTAGTCTCAATAACCAAAAGACAGAAACAACCCAAACATCTATCATCTGATGACTAGATAAATGTGGTATTGAATATAACCATGCAGTGGAATTTTATTCAGCCATACGAAGTACTGAATGAAGTACTGATAAATGCCACCACATAGATAAATCTTTATTTTTTTTAATTAATTAATTTTATTTTTGGCTGCGTTGCTGTGCGTGGGCTTTCTCTAGTTGCGGTAAGTGAGGACTACTCTTCTATGTGGTGTGCAGGCTTCTCATTGCGGTGGCTTCTCGTTGCGGAGCACAGGCTGTAGGCACATGGCCTTCAGTAGTTGTGGAACATCGGCTCACTAGTTGTGGCTCGCGGGCATTAGAGCGGAGGCTCAGTAGTTGTGGCGCACGGGCTTAGTTGTTCCGCGGCATGTGGGATCTTCCCGGACCAGGGCCCGAACCCATGTCCCCTGCATTGGCAGGTGGATTCTTAACCACTGCGCCACCAGGGAAGTCCCTAGATAAATCTTTGAAAATGGCCAGACACAAAAGACCGTATGTTTTAGATTCCATTTATATGAAATATTCAGAATAGACAAATGCACGGAAACACAAAGAATATTAGTGGTTCTCAGGTGCTGGAGGAAGGCTGGAATAGAGAGTGAATGTTTAAAGGATATGAGTTTTCTTTTGGGGGTAATAAGTTCTAGAGCTAGATAATGATGATCATTGTACAACACTGTGAATGTACGGTTGACTCTTGAACAGCATGGGTTTATCCACTTGTATGCAGATTTTTTTCAATAAATACATACTACTGGGGACTGACTATAAAGTTATACTCGAATTTTCCATCATATGGAGGGTCTGTGTCCCTAACCCCCACGTTGTTCAAGGGTTAACTGTACTTAATGTCACTGAGTTGTACATTATAAAATAGTTAAAATGGTAAATTTTTTACTTGAATTTTACTGCAATAAAATGTTATCTCACTTTGGTCTTGATTTGCATTTCCCTAAATAGAAGTAAAGTTGAGCATCTCTTCATATATTTATTAACTACATATGTTTCTTTGCCGGTGAAGTGCCTATTTATATTTTGTGTCTATTTTTCTATTGGCTTGTCTTTTTATTTATTTGCAGGAGTTCTTTACATATTCTTGATATTGTTCCTTCAATGGTTGACAAATATCATCTACCATTTTGTATCTTGTCTTTTCACATTAAAGAGGCTTAATGAATAGAAGTTCTTAATTTTAATATAGAATTTATCGACATATATCTTATGATTGTCACCTTACAATTAATCATTTGGGACTATTTTATGATTATCTTTTTGCCTTAAAAATACTCTTAGTACTCTGATGTCAATAAATATTCATATTTTCATATAAAAATATAACAGTTTTGCTTTTGATGTTCAAGTTGTTTCTGTAGAATTAAAATTTTTATATATGATATGAGATGGGGATCCAATTTCTTCTCCATATATAGATAGCCAATTGTCCCAGCACCATTTCCCCACCATCTGCCATGCCACCTCCATCATATGTTAAATTTCCGCATATATATGTTCCCGTTTCTAGGCTCTTTATGCTGTTGGATTGGTTAATTTGTCTATGCCTTGCTAAAAATAGCTTTAATTACTATGGATTTATAATAAGTCTTAATATAGAGAGAAGTAATCTCTCCTCATTCTTCTTCAGAAGTATCTTGGACCTTCTTGGCCCTTTTATCTTCTACATAAATATTAAAATCAACTTGACAAATTCCATGCAAAAAAAAAAAAGCCTGTTGGGGTTAAGGTCACCATTGTATTAAATCTATAGCTCAGTGACAGGTGTTAAGAGCTGAGAGGGAGATATACTTACAGTATTTTTTTGGAGGTGGGTAGGAGTTTATTAATTTATTTATTTTTTTTTTGCTGTGTTAGGTCTTCGTTTCGGTGCGAGGGCTTTCTCTAGTTGTGGCAAGCGGGGGCCGCTCTTCATCCCGGTGCGTGGGCCTCCCATTATCGCGGCCTCTCTTGTTGCAGAGCACAAGCTCCAGATGCGCAGGCTCAGCAGTTGTGGCTCACGGGCTCAGTTGCTCCACGGCATCTGGGATCCTCCCAGACCAGGGCTCGAACCCGTGTCCCCTGCATTAGCAGGCAGATTCTCAACCACCGCGCCACCAGGGAAGCCCCATATTATCTCTTAAAAGCTTCAAGACTTTGGTAAACTCAAGTGTTCCGAACTTGAGTAGTTACTATAAGAATAATATGCTACCAGTTATGGAGAATGTTTTCATAAGGCTCATTCATTCATTCAAGGACTAAGTGAGCTCATACTAGAACACAGACAAGAACTGGTACTATATCTCCATCATATCCAGCCACATAAGAGTCTGCACTTGGGGAAACCCCCTTTACAATACAGAACTGAAAGCTGTCCCTGAAATCTACAATTGGCAGCAAATGTAAATCAATACTGAAATAATGACCAATGTTAGAAAACATTTATTCCAAAAATTTGTCCTAATTACTGTAAGTACTCAATATACAACAAGCCAATATACGACAAAACAGACATTTGTTTCAAATGGAGAAATACGTTATTGAAGAAATGTACATATTTCTGGAGATACAGAAAATTTTTTGACTAAAAGTATTTGTCTAAAAATGTACAAGCATTAAAGAGGTATGGAGCAAATACACGTGATAACCAACAAAAGCTTACTGCCCAAAATACAGTTTTAAAGGAAAAGAAAAAATCTGGGACTTTCCTGGAGGTCCAGTGGTTAAGACTCCATGCTTCCAATGCAGGGGGCACGTGTTCGATCCCTGGTCAAGGAACTAAGATCCCACCTGCTGCAGAGCGTAGACAAAAGAAAGAAAAAAAAAAAAACTAAGGTTAATATCTTAAACAGTTTATGGCCAACCACATATTTATGTAAGTAATGTAAATGAATTATTTACCCATTAGAATACATTTTATCTGCTTATTACTTTCTAACTGATTTCTTTGTATGTAAACTCTTTCCTTTGACCATTTATGAAGTAAAATCTAAGTGTTTAGGAAATAATCCAATGTGGAGGAAAAAGTAATCTTTATAAAATTCTTCACCATGAAACTTTGAAAATAGCCAAAATGCTGCTTATTAAACATAATATTAATACAATGAAATCCCATATAATTGTTAAAATAGAAGGAATGTGTGCCATATGGACATGTAAATGTGTTTTGAAACATCATTAAGGGTCAAATAAAATTTTATTTTGTTGGACTTTTGGAGAGAAAAATGATTAAGTGATGGCTTAGTTGTGAACAAAAGGAAGTGCAGTTCCTTTCACTAGAGATAAAAGAAATTCTTTAAGGACATAATGATGCATTCTATTCATTCATTTGTTCAGTCATCAACTCAACTGGACTACTGCAATACTCTCCTGAATGACTAGTCTCCCCCATTCTTGCTCCTATTAAGAGCATCTTCCTCAAAGCAGCCATAGTAACCCATCAAAAACACAAACTTATGTCACTTGCCTATTTCAAGCTCCTCGTTTGATTTTTCCATTGGATTATTTGATTCTTATTTGCTGCCTACAAAATAAAGTCAAAATTCCCTTTATGCAGCATATAAAACCCATTACAACTGGCTCTTGCCTCCCTTATAGCTTAGCTTAGTCTTCTTTCAAATTTTATGTTCTAGTAATTCTCAACTGCTTCATGTTCCTTCAAGTTCATGCCATACTGTTTCATGATTCCATAACATTGCTGGTGCCTTTCCCTTTTCCTGGCACATGCTCCCCACCTTTCTTTATCTATCTTATGCATATTCATCCATCAAGACAGCTCAGATATCATCCTCCAAGCTGAGTTAGAGACCTCTTCTAGGATTTCTATAGCATCCTATGCATACTTCTATCTTAGCAGCTACCAAATCAAATTGAAATTATCTGTTTATAAGTCTGTCTTCTTCCCCATTAAGCCTTAAGTTCCTTTAGGGCAGAAGCCATGTTTAGTCAACTTGTGTACCCAGCAGCATCTAATTTAGTGCCTGGAATATAGCAGGTGCTTAATAAATATAATGAGTATTTCATAAATAATCCTCCAGGCTCTGCAGTAGGAACTAGTGAACTTCAAATATTCTATTTCTGCCATCCAGGAGCTCACAGCAAAAGAGGACATGAAAAATGACAGGCATTGAAACACTGGGAATAGTCAAATGAGTCACACTAGGTCAGAGTCTGCTGTCTTTTTAGCCAAATTTACCCAGAAATTGCTACCACCAACCATGCTCACCCTTGAGAATGAAGGACTATGGAATTTTCCTCTGTTAAAAAACACTTCTGAAAAGTAAATTGTTTAAAGACAAGGAGGTGGAAGGAAGAGACAAGACGTCATAGTGATCTACAAACTAAATAATCCATACCCTTTTGAGAGTTTTCATGTGCACTCTTCAATGTAATTGAAAAATCTTTTCAGGCTTGTATTCTATGAAACCTGAAATGTGAGGTTTATTTTGTAAATAATGGGAATGGTGGCAGAATCACTTCCTTTCTACTACTATTCTCAACACTGTTTTATAATGTAAGCACATTAACAAATTTATTTTATGCTATTCGCCAGGCATAATGTTAAGATATGAGATAAGATTATCTCATTCAACCTTCATAACAAGCCTATGAGGTAAGTATTATTATTAACTCCATTTTATAGGGGCGGAAATTGAAACTTGAAGAGGTCCAGTAAGTTGCCCAAGATCACGTCTCTAGTAGGCATTAGAAGCAGTATTTGAAACCAGGAGGTATGATTCCAGGGCTTACAGTTTTGATGGGTACACCACACCACATGACGCGTAAATGGTTAAATACAATAAACACTCATTACAATTGTTCCATTAGAAATTGTTCTTGACTTCAGGTATATAGCAATTTATAAGACTGAATGAATCAAGTTGTCAGTTTTGTTGTTGTTATTGTTGTTGTTTTTAATTAATGATACTCTGGGACCTGTGGAAGTGTTACTAGTTATTATCATAAGCCTTCTAATAGTAGAGTTTTTTAAACTTTATAAATGTTAGGGAAACTAATTATCCACATTACTGTCTCTTCTTTGCAATTAAATAGTCTTTTTATTATGATATTTAAATATAAACATTTTATATGTGGCAGTTTAACTAGTACATGATTTTTCCAGCCAAAAAAAACCCTTCATTTGGAAAGAAATCCTCAAAAGTGCTATCTAAAGACTAAAAGTGGGTTGTTGTTTTTTTAACTTTAACTTTTCTCCTTTTAGACTCCAGAAACAGTTTCCTGACTTCCTTTCTGGAAATGATTTTTGTTTCCAACCATATTGAGAATCCTTTTTTTTTTTTTTTTTTCCATTTTCTCTCTCTCTCTCTGTCTCTCTCTGTCTCTCTCTCTCCTTTTGCTTTCTTGGTAATAGCAGGGAGGAAGGGGGGGCAGTGGGCACAGGAAAAAGGGAAAAGAGAAAACAGAAAAAGAATTGCACACCACTATGTCTGAATATAGCCTCTACTTGTAGATAATTCCATCTGATTTGCACTTTTGCCTTTTTATTTCCGTTTTTGGACACCTCCTTTATCATCCAGCTAACTGGGATAGACAAAGCACTGTTGGTGCCCTGAGCGACAGAACTCTGGTAGGGGGCTGGCTGTAAATTGACGTGGCATGGAAATTCTCCGCTAAGTTGTAGCAGCTTGCATGTTTCTCCTAAGATCAAGCCCAGCCTCCCGGAGCTGTAGCTTAATCATCATGGGTTCAACGACTTTACAGAAAAATGGATAGAAAAAGTCTTCAGCTCCTTTCTTTGGACTCAAATGTTTTCTTTTTGAGTATCTATGGTTTAGCTGAAAAAATCAAAGCAGTTAAGTCTGTAACTTTCTTTTTGCAGCTTAAACAACAGAATTTGCTGGTCTCCCTCCCCTATCCTGCAATTTAATTCCTTACAGATTTTGCCATGGGGTGCGGACTTAGAAAGCTAGAAGACCCTGATGATAGCAGCCCTGGAAAAATATTTTCTACCCTGAAGAGACCGCAAGTGGAAACAAAGACAGAATTTGCTTACGAATATGTATTGCTGGATTTTACTTTACAAGGTACTTTTTGCTTCTATTTTATTTGTTAAATGAAAGATTTCAGAGATAAGGGACTACTAGTTTTTTTAAGTGTTGGTTTGTGGATTTTTAAACTGTTCCTTATCATCAGATTGTACAATCAATCTAACAATAATGCTTTGTTTCTTAATTACACTCTGAAAGATTTTTGTTCTGTTTGGTTTCTGTAAATTTGGCTCATATGTACTTTATAAAATTAGAAAAACTGCTTGGAAATAGTCCTTTCATTTTTAAATCAAATGCTTATTTGTAGAAGGACACATGAAAAATGTTCGCTTTCCAGCCAAATAGCTCTAGCCTTAATGACAGTTTGTGTTTTGAAAAAGATCTGAAAGGCACAAGAAGGTAGCATGTAGGAAATATTACTTGCATCATGTGGAAGAGTATTTGCTAAGACAATTCTGAGGTTTCCAACTGTGTTAATGTTGTGATTCTGCTAGTCATTTGATATTTTTGACCAAACTAAACTTGAAGTTTGAAAATACAGAAAAAAAGATAGTCTTCTGTAAGATACTTCCTCTGCTTGCCCTGTCCCTAACAGAGAAACTCCCTGTTCCAGAAAGTTGGAAACACAAATAAACAAGCCCAGATGGCAGCCCTGTGCAAGGAACAGAGGCAGCTCAACTTCACAAATACTTTACCTCACTTCTTTTGGAAACTTTACTGTACAATCGCATTGATAAAACTGAGTTTTTAAAAAGCAGAACTATACCTTTAATTACAGGGTATTAAAAATGAAATTGAGTGTCCTGCTTGCTGTTAGAATTTCCAGATATCAGTATTTTAAGTTCTTATTACAAAGTTATGCTTTTAATTCTAATAAGCCACACATTTTATCAGTTAATAGAAAATTTATACTAAGTACATTATCATGTTGGATATTAATTTCTTTTCAACTTAAACACAAATTCTCCATTTTTTGGTTTGCTCTATGAACAGTGCATCTTTGTGCAAGAAGCAAGAGCAGCCCATTTTTCTTTGTCAAAAACTGAGCTAACCAGCAAGCAAACTCCCTTCCAGAGACATACACAAAGTCTGTACATATACTTTTAACATATTTACATTTCCATTTTTACCTAAGGCTAAGGCTACCAAAGGGGAAAATGTCAATGTTCTTAATTTTCTTTTTAATTATTAAAGTTAAAAGTAGATTAAGATAATGGTGACAATCAGAGAAGTAACCACTCAAATGAATTTTTTCTATACTTTTTCAAAAATCATCATTTGAGAAAATATTTGTGATGTGGTCCTATGTTTTCTCCATGGATTGTCCTTGTCAATTATCTTTTAGGACAAGTTTTTGTAAATCCACAGGATGCAAACACATATTTTCCTTAACCTCAAAACCTTGTCTATTCATAAAGTTTAGGCCAGAGCCATTTTGATCTGTACTTTAAGATTGCTGCACAGCCCCCATAGGTTTTAAAGTAACTTGAATTTTTTTTTATTTATTTCCTCCCAACAATGTTAGCAATCTCAAACAAATTTGTATAAATGCAGCCATCCTTGAATCAGAAAGATCTACAACTTTCTTCAGAAGTCATTTTGGTTTTATTATTATCAGAAGCCCTTCTCTCTGTGAAAGGAGTAAAATTTCTACCTTCTACTCTAGGTGTTTGGAGGAGGTAATAGAGTATTACACTATAAAGTGTAAGTATGGGCATGGTTTGCAAATGTTAACTCGGTAAGCAGGCACGTATTTTAAAGTTGCACCTGGTTCCTATTTGGTCCAGGGGCCCAGTCTCCTGGTGTCCCTTTTCTCTACAATTCTTCCACATGTTTTTTGTTCTGTTTTGTTTTTGTCTTTGCCTTTGCCTCTGCCTCAGAAGCCAAGACTCTGTATCAGCCCAGCTCCACAAACCACCTTCCTCTCTTCTGTTGTCTCTGACGCCCACCTATTCCTCCAGTGTGTAGAGAAGTGAGTCACATGGGGGTTAAAATATGCCAGCCTTCTTCGTTTAGTCCTAGCCATTCTGACCTGGGGTTGCTGTGAGGGCTACTAAATAGTGGTATCTCCTGCCTCTCAGAGGCCACGTGCAGTGAGCAACCTTTCAGGAAACAAATTGGTCTAGTGACAGCTGTGTATGCTCACGAAGAGCCTGTCTCTTACCTTGTTTTCCTCTGTTTTTCCAAACAGAGGACATGGGACAGAGAGTCAAGTCCCAGTGGGGCAAGAGGAGACCCTTTGAAATTTCCAGTGCCCTGTGTTATGGTAGCTATAGTTATCTTGAACAATTTATTGATTTTCCATTTAGTTCCATTCTCTGTGTGCGTGTATGTGTGTGTGTGTGTGTGTGCCTTTCCCACACTTTTTTTTGGGGGGGGGGGGTACTTTGAGCCATTACTTATATATCTCTATGGGAGAAATAATAGCCTAATCATTAAGCACATAAGGCTCTGGAGTCAAGTTCCTGGGTTCTGAATCTAGGCTCTTTCACTCACTAACTTGGCAAGCTTATAAACTTTGCTGTATCTCAGTTTCCTCATCTATAAAATGGGGGTTCTGATGGTGCTTGCATAATAGAGTTATTTTAGAGATTAAAGGAGATTATATAAAATAATCTCCTTGAAAAGGTACCTGACACTTAGTAAGCACTTAATAAAAGTTAACTATTATCCTTCCTGGCCTTATGCCAGATCTACTAACCACACTAGTGAGATTTCAGCACAATTTTTGTGATAACTTTTCTGGATTATTGTATAGTAATCTATACATGTGTATGTATGAGAATGTGTCAGTATATATATGAGTACATTATAGAGTTTCTTGGTGAAAAGTTAAATTAACTCTGCAAATGATCCAGAAGGGTTGGTTTACCTTCTTGTGCAATCCCAGAAAACAATCTGAATAACCATGGCCTTAAGGATTTTTAGAGCATGTTTAGCTTTATGATTAAAAAGAAATTTCTACAGTATTAAAAACCCAACAGAAGGACAGATGGTAACTTCCTTATTTGACTTTCTAATAGAATCATGTAAAACACATTGAGTAAAATTTTCCTGGCCCCTAGCTTGCTTTATTATTATGAGAACAAGAAACTCTCATTGTCTTTTACCATCACAGTTACAGTAGTAAATACATTGATGTATGGATTCTGTAGAAGATGCTGATAAGTAGTGAAAACACAAAAAGGAATAAGACATAGTTTCTGCCCTCCAATATTTTATATTCTAATTGGTCAAACTGGACAAGCTCATGAACTCCTCAAGGTCAGGAACCACATCCGCCTTTGCACTGCTGTGTTTTGCACAGTGTTTGGCATATGACCGGTGGCCAATAAGTTGTGTTGAAGTAATGAATGAAAAATTGCAATACGAGATACAAGAGGTATCAGGAAAAGGAAAAATCAATTTTGAATAGGATAAGTTGGAATTCAAATTAGGACTTTAACTGAACCTGAAGAAAAAAATAGGGTTTATATAATCAGAAAAAGATTAAGAGTTTGAGGTACTTTCAAGGGCTATTGAAAGGAGAAGTGAGGGGGCGTCCCTGGTGGTGCAGTGGTTAAGGATCCGCCTGTGAATGCAGGGGACACAGGTTCAATCCCTGGTCCGGGAAGATCCCACATGCTGTGGAGCAGCTAAGCCTGTGTGCCACAACTACTGAGCCTGCGCTCTAGAGCCCACGAGCTACAACTACTGAGCCCGTGTGCCACAACTACTGAAGCCCGCCTAGAGCCCATGCTCCACAACAAGAGAAGCCACTGCAATGAGAAGCCCACGCACCGCAGTGAAGAGTAGCCCCTCACTCGCCGCAACTAGAGAAAGCCCGCGTGCAGCAACAAAGATCCAACTCAGCCAAAAATTAATTAATTAATTAATTTTTTAAAAAAAGAAAGAAGTGAGCTAAGGTGGTGTTTAAAGGAGAAAAGCAGAAAATGAGGTTGGAAATAAATGGAGTATAGAATGCTCTGACTTGGAGTGGAATCAAGGAATCAAGGAATGATTCCTTGATTCTACGGGGAATAAATAGCTGTAAAGGCTTTTGAACAAGTAATTGATAGATACAGAGAAGTATTTTTAGAAGATTAATGTGAGATTGCAGTGGGGAGAAATGCAAGTGAGGAGAAAAGTTGGAAGACTGCTTGTAGTGGTCAAAGCTAATGACGATGAGGACCTGCAGTAAGGACAGGATGCAGGGGACACATGTAAGAGACATTACCAAGGAAGGACTTAGCCTGTGGCTGGCTGGATATGAAGGAACAGAAAGAAAGGAATTCAAGATGACTTCCCTGTTCTGAGCCTGAGTAACTGTGGAAATAATGATGCCTCCTGCAGTAGGAGGGACATCCCACAGGAAGTCAGTTGGTGAAACAGCAATTCCATTCCAGGCACGTTGCATGTGAGGTGGCAGTGGAACATCCTGGCAGAGAGAGTTACAGGTGCACAGAAGAGATGATGACTTCCAGGAAGAATTGAAGTAGATAAAGTCTTAAAGAGGAGACTATGGGCAGAGGATAAGTGTCTTGGGCTGAATCATCAGGCTAAATCATATTTAGCCATATTTAGGACAACTCAACAAAAATGAAATAGAATGAGGACAATTGTGACTGTATAACACCAGAGAACACAAGGAAAAGGAGGGTTTCAAAAAGCAAGAAATGGTCAGTAATCTTAAATACTAGAGAACTTTCAAGAATAATGAAGATGCAGCACTGAAGAGAATGCATTTAAAAATCAACAAGAGATGAATAAAGTATCAGAAACGAGGGAAGGAAGGAAAGAAGGTCAGTCGAGCTAAATTTTCTATGTCTGTCTGAATCTAATAAGTTCTTGAGTATTTCCTCAAGCAGTCAAAAGATTTTCAAATGTAAAGTGCTATGTAAAAAGAAATTTATAATAAAGATGACTAAATTTACTCAAGCATCAACATAATCTCTGTCATGGTGCCTAGCCCAAATTCCTACCAGGTAAAAAAACTGCATAAGGACTTTCCCTTATTTTTTTTTATTTATTTATTTTATTTATTTATTTTTGGCTGTGTTGGGTCTTCGTTGCTGCATGAGGGCTTTCTCTAGCTGCGGCAAGCGGGGGCTACTCTTTGGTTGCGGCGCGCGGGCTTCTCATTGCAGTGGCTTCTCTAGAGCATGGACTCTAGGCGAGCAGGCTTCAGTAGTTGTGGCACATGGGCTCAGTAGTTGTGGCTCTCGGGCTCTAGAGCACAGGCTCAGTAGTTGTGGCAAATAATAAAACTTCACAATTTCAGACTGTTGTGGGGGGGGGGAAGAAAGATCCCATTCTGACCTGGGGGAGTAGGGAATCTCTGAAAATAGCAAACAATTGACCCAATTAAATAAATATTGATGTTGGGAGAAAATACATTTCTACTGGCAATCTACATTATATTGGGGGGTTTTCTTATATCTGGGTGGACATTTATTTATTCTTTTTTTAAAATTTTTATTGGAGTATAGTTGCTTTACAATGTTGTGTTAGTTTCTACTGTACACCAAAGTGAATCAGCTACACGTATACATATATCCCCTCTTTTTTTGGATTTCCTTCCCATTTAGGTCAGCACAGAGCATTGAGTAGAGTTCCCTGTGCTATACAGTAGGTTCTCATTAGTTATCTATTTTATACATAGTGTCAATAGTGTATATATGTCAATCCCAGTCTCCCAATTCATCTATTTATTCTTTGAACTAACTCTTACTGAGCACCTACTGAGCTCTGAGTGAGGAATAAAGCCTAGTCCTTGACTTATGTGAACCTGCATCCTAGTGAGCTTCCTGCTGAGGAGCCCTGATGAATAATCATCAATTTACAGTGCATACACTCTATGCTGTGATACAAGCTTTGCTAGAAGTCTGAGAGTTATAGAAGCAGAAAGAAGAGCACCTCCACCTGATTGGTGGGATCCAGAAAGACTCCTTAAAAGAAGTGCCACCTCATCTGATCTAAAGAATGAGTGGGACTTAGACAAAGATTTATATCCAGAATATACAAAATACAACTGAAAATCAAAAAAAGAAAAGACAATCCAATAGAAAAATGGACAAGGAACTTGGACAGGTGGCTGATGAAACAAGAAATCTCAATGGTCAATAGACATATGAAACGGTGCTCAACCTCATTAGTAATCAGGAAAAATTCATGTTAAAACCACAGTGAGGGCTTCCCTGGTGGCGCAGTGGTTGAGAGTCCGCCTGCCGATGCAGGGGACACGGGTTCGTGCCCCGATCCCGGAAGATCCCACATGCCACGGAGCGGCTGGGCCCGCGAGCCATGGCCGCGGAGCCTGTGTGTCCGGAGCCTGTGCTCCGCAACGGGAGAGGCCACAGCAGTGAGAGGCCCGCGTACAGAAAAAAAAAAAAAAAAAAAAAAAAAAAACCACACTGAGAAACCACTACAAATCATCCAAAATGGCTAAAATGTCAAAAGACTGCTAATACCAGGTGTTGGTAAATTGGTACAACCATTCTGAAAAAACAAAAAATGCTTTGTCATTACCTAGTTAGCGAAGATACATATACCCAGTGGAAGCATGCACACGCATGCACCATACAGCACATACAAGAATGTTGATAGAAGTGCTATTTGTAATAACCCCAAAAGTGTGAACAACTCAGAAATCCATGAACAAGAGACTGGAAAAATGAATTGTGGTAAACTCACACAATGCAACGCTATACCGCAGAAGTGAGCCAACTTATTCTGAAAAGGGCCAGATAGTAAATATTTTAGGCTTTGTGAGCTGTGTGGTCTCTGTCACAACTACTCAGCTCGGCCAGTGAAGTGCCAACATACCATATACAACAAAACAGGCCGTAGGCAGTACTTTGCTGTCCTCTACTATACTGCAATGAAAATGAACAAACTACAACTACACAAGGTGCCCAAGATTAATCTCACGACCTTAATGTTCAGTGAAAGAAAATAGACACAAAATACTGTATGATTCCATTTATATAAAGCTCACAAAATTGGCAAAACTGAACTGTAGTGTTTGCTTGCATTCTTGCATAGTAAACTAAAAAGAGCAAGGAGTGAGGACCACAAAAAGTCAAGGTAAAAAAAAAAAAAATTCAAGGTAGCACAGAGCAGGAGAGGGGGATTGTGATTGAAATGGGCAGGAAGGGAGGCTTCTGGCATGCCGCCGTTTTCTGGTTTTTGAATGGATGGTGGTTACCAAATGCTGGCAGTTTTAAGTATGTTTTGTGCACCCCGTTTGTACGTTACATTTCTACCCCAACACAAGATGTTTTTAAAGGTTAAAAAAAAAAGGCTGAGTAAGGAAGTGGGGGTAAGGCAAACAAGGCTGAAAGACAAGCTGTACAGACCCAGAAATGAGAGAAAATCTCATGGTTTGTATGGGAACTACAAGTAAAACTATAACTGATTCACTTTGTTATAAAGCAGAAACTAATACACCATTGTGAAGAAATTATACTCCAATAAAGTTGTAAAAAAAAAAAAAAAAAACGAACAGGCAGAGTGCAGCACATGCAGGAGGCCGCGGTGAAACAAGGCTGCAGGAGTTTTAATGGCCATAATGCAATCTTTTTGCTTATCTGCCTGTGATTATGAACTCTGTCGTCCCTTGGAGTTTGAGCGCATTTCCAAACCACCGTTGTATTACTTCAATTAAATATGTGAATGAGTGACTACAAAGATGGCACCTTTATTGAAAACATAAAATGTTATGTAATTTGGACATTATTTATATAGTAGTTTATCTTTCTAAGTAACTTAAAACATTTTGATAAGTAGAGTAAACCGGATACTCCTTTTAATATCGGTACATTAGATTGATTAACAATTTATAGTAGTCAAAAACTTTAGCTCAGCTCATGTCTGAATTTTCACAAATTCTGAATTAACAGTGATGCAAATCAGTGAAGCTTTACTTTCCTGTCGGTGCTCGGATGTACTGGCTCTGGAGTCATTCTGTATGGTTCAATTACAGCCTTATCGCTCACTAACAATTTGGGCAAGTTATCAAATCTCTCTCTTCCTGAGTTTCCTCATCTGAGAATAATGATAATATCTGCCTTGTGGAGTTTTTGTAAGGGCTAATTAAGATTAGGCATGTAAAGCACTTTGCATAGTACCTGGCACAAAATAGGTACTTGGTATATGTTACTTATTATTTTTTACTATAATTGCTAGATACAATATGGAGTTTGACAGTCTGTTCCCTTTTGAAAATATGGTAAAATTGCTTGCCAGTGTTTGTACATCGTGCTTTTATCTGAGGAAACAATGTTTCATAAATATTTCAAAAATACATACCAATCTTCAGAAGTAAATTGGTGGAAAGAACATATATATGTCTTGGACTGTTTTCATAGAGTTACACCATCAGAGCAAACCTTTTGGCATTGAACAAGTTCTTAACTTTTTACTAGAATGTGACTTTTTTCTATTTTTTTTTTACAACTTTATTGGAGTATAATTGCTTCACAATGGTGTGTTAGTTTCTGCTTTATAACAAAGTGAATCAGTTATACATATACATCTGTTCCCATATCCCTTCCCTCTTGCATCTCCCTCCCTCCAACCCTCCCTATCCCACCCCTCCAGGCGGTCACAAAGCACCGAGCTGATCTCCCTGTGCTATGCAGCTGCTTCCCACTAGCTATCTACCTTAGGTTTGGTAGTGTATATATGTCCATGCCTCTCTCTCGCTTTGTCACAGCTTACCCTTCCCCCTCCCCATATCCTCAAGTCCATGCTCTAGTAGGTCTGTGTCTTTATTCCCGTCTTGCCCCTAGGTTCTTCATGACATTTTTTTTCTTGAATTCCATATATATGTGTTAGCATATGGTATTTGTCTTTCTCTTTCTGACTTACTTCACTCTGTATGACAGACTCTAGGTCTATCCACCTCATTACAAATAGCTCAATTTCGTTTCTTTCTATGGCTGAGTAATATTCCATTGTATATATGTGCCACATCTTCTTTATCCATTCATCCAATGATGGACACCTAGGTTGTTTCCATCTCCGGGCTATTGTAAATAGAGCTGCAATGAACATTTTGGTACATGACTCTTTTTGAATTATGGGTTTCTCAGGGTATATGCCCAGTAGTGGGATTGCTGGGTCATATGGTAGTTCTGTTTTTAGTTTTTTAAGGAACCTCCATACTGTTCTCCATAGTGGCTGTATCAATTCACATTCCCACCAGCAGTGCAAGAGTGTTCCCTTTTCTCCACACCCTCTCCAGCATTAATTGTTTCTAGATTTTTTGATGATGGCCATTCTGACTAGTGTGAGATGATATCTCATTGTAGTTTTGATTTGCATATCTCTAATGAATAATGATGTTGAGCATTCTTTCATGTGTTTGTTGGCAGTCTGTATGACTTTTTTCTATTTTTAAAATTTGATCTTTGTCTATGAAGCTTTTAAGCAAAGGACCATAAAAAACTCTACTGATATTTTATTTTGGAAACTATGAGGATAAATGATAGACTAGCTTAACCTTCAGCGCATTTCAGTTTTAATCAGAAAAGTCCACTCTGCATGTATATAGTTTTCAAAGCAACTACAAAATACTTTCCTTCACCAGTTCTTCACAATAGCCTTGTAAGGTGTAATAAAGCTTTTACAAATCGCGTAGCACTGATTGCACGGCAACCAGCCCCACCCATTAATGCCGTCAACAGCACCATTTGTTCCTTCTCCCAAGGAACTCGCAGCGGTTGGGGAGCTAAGAAGAGCAAGATGGCTTGCAGCTGCTGCTAACTGCCTGTGCTGTTCAGTTCTAGCCAAAACAACCACACCTCCCCCCTAATTTCCTGTGTTTAAAAAGTAATAGATTCTCTGATATTACTGCCCCAGTGTAAGGACATCAAATCAAAGGCTTGGCTTCAAACACCAAGCCTATCATGGAGACATAATTATTCACTCTGGTGAGCACTGATGAAAATGCCTCACTCTGTGTGCACAGCTTGTCCCTTCCTCACATCTCTAAGCTGAATCAGGCTGCCAGTCTCTTTTCAGCACAGTTTAAAACATTATTAAGAATCGAGGGGATTACCTGAAGGGAAGTTCTCAACAAAATTCCCAGATTTATTTCACCTTTCCTTGCTCCTAGGTTTACCTTTCTCGAATGACACTGGCATGTTTAAAATAAATCACAGTGTAGGATAAGAAGGACAATTTGTTAACAGAATGAACCCCAGCCCTCCTATCACCATCATCCTCCTGTCCCCACTAATGAGGAAGATTTGGATCACTTTCTGTGTCCTAGGATGCTGAACACTATCTAAGATGGCCTGGGTGGACTGGCCTGGACCTGGGCAGCCTGGCCTGGACCTGGGCAGGCTCTGGTCTGCAGAATCGCTGGGGCGACCCAGAGGAGAAGCTGCAAACCAGCAAGACATGGGCCATATTCAGCCTTTAGACAGGTCTCGCTTGGTGTGTATAGTGTTAAGATATTTGAATTAACTGTCACTTTTTAAAGTTGGGAGATATTACATAAGAATCTGGATTTGGGGGTTTTCTTAAAAAAAAATAGAAGATCCAGCAACACTGGGCCCACATGACCCCATGGCAGCACTGGACCAGGGCTGCTGCACTCTTGGATAAGGTATTAAGTCTTCCCCAGGTCCCTCCTTCAGCACAGCCCCTTTCCTTGTTTTATCAGGCTGATACCTTTGGACATTTGAGTCTGGGACTCAATGGAGCAGATCAGCGTGAGTTAGGGACTGTTATTTGGAGTGAGTTGGCGGGGGGGGGGGGGGGACACCTAATCTATAGGGTGAGTTAGGGACCTGAGATCTAGAGCATGAGTTAGGGGCCTCTGATACAGAATTCTACAGATGGTGAGCCAGGCTGGGCTTTTGGAATAAAGCCAGATCTCTACAATGATCTTCCTGGAGATTTTTTTAAGCCAACCATGACACCTCGGAGGGCAACTTCATTTGAAACTATCTTTCTAAGCTGGGCCACCAACAGACAGGCACATCACTGATATTTGAGTGTTTACTTTGTACCAGGCCCTGGGCTCATGTTTTACAATTACTATGAAAGCAACTCTATGAAGTTAATACCATTGTTTGTCCCTGTCTCAGACAGGCAAATTAACTTGTTCCAGATCTAGTAAATGGCATGAGTTGAGCCCAGGTGATTTGCTTCCAGATCCTAATGCTCTTAGAATAGTGTGCTGCCTCTCGTTCCACAGGGGAGGACTTTACTTAACAAAGCAACCAATAGTTGTATAGCACATGCTACATGCCAGATACTTTCTAGGAACACATATAAACTTATTTAATCCTAACGACCATATAGAGTAGACTCTATTATTATTCTTACCTTGAAGATGAGGAAACTGAGGCACGTGGGTGCAAAGTACCTTGCCAGACTAGTAAGTGGCAGAGCTGGGATTTGCATCCAGGCAGTCTGGTCCGAAGGTCTTTTTTTTTTTTTTTTTTTTTTTTTTGGCTTGTGGGATCTTAGTTCCCCGACCAGGATTGAACCCCTGCCCTCAGCAGTGAAAGCGAGGAGTCCTAACCACTGGACCACCAGGGAATTCCCCCTAGAGTCTATTTTCTAAACTACTGCTCCATGAGCACCCTGGAGCTCTGTTCACTGAATATGTTAATGTTACAACCAATTTTTCATTCAGCTGGTCCTTTAACAAGTATTTTTCAAGCACTTATCATAATTGTCATGTCTATGCCGAGTGCTATTTATCAAAAGACACAGACCTCCAAATAGAAGAACATGCACATTTGAGACAGTTGAATAATTAATGTAAAGCACTGGGCCCAAAATGACATGATCTTTACAAAAACTTATGTGTAAGATATGCTTATTAGTACTGATGTACAATTTTTTTTCTCCCTTTGTAACTTTCCTGGATTTCTCAGTTTGTAATTCCTCTCAAAACTTCTGTGCATGTGTGCCTTTGTGTGTTTCAGGCATTAACATTTCTTTTGCATTGAACTCAAGACAATAACCTTACTTTATTGAGAGTGCAAGAGGATGTAGATTAGACTAGAAAAGCTGGATGTTCCACTGACAAAATTTCTCTGACATCACCAGAGAACAAGGTGTTCCTTAGAAATACATTCTCTACCTGAACAGGAACCTCTTTAAGCACCAATGTCCTTCTGTTATAGCTATCTTCTTGTGATTCTATTTAACGTGTTACAAAATTCTGCCTTTGAAAACCTTGTTCTGAAACAATAGAACGGAGGGAATGATTTCATTATCATTATCAATCGGGCCAATGAAGTGTAGAAAGTCCTTTAAGAGACCTCAGCCTGTAAAGTTTTTACAGTTCTTTTATCTAGTTTTATAATTCATTTTATTCCCTCTGATGTCATCTGTCCCCCTTGCTGCCATCACTGTGTCCTTGCTACTTCTATCCCAGTAGGGGTTCCAAGCCTCTACCAAAAGACTTAGCACTAGACCTGAGATGCTTTTAAGTTGTACACACAAACACAGAATTAATAACATTGAATCTCATAGTCAGAAAGCTGTGCCCTTTTCAGTTCTTTTTAAGCCTTCCAATCAGTTTGGAGTTACTATGTCTCTAACACCTCTCTAATGGCTAATTCTCCCTTTCAACAAAGAGAGAGCAGGGCTGTGGCTCAGTCCTTGGCAGATAACAGTATCCAGCTAGAATTTGATAAGTATTTTCTTTTTGTTGTATTTATTTGTATGTAATTTTCTACTTGTGGTAAGTGATTCTGGTTTTATGCCCTTAAGGAATTCTCAGTCTAACAGCGGAGACAAACACATAAACAAGTGTCTATAATACAGATTGATAAGGGAACTAGTAGAATGCACAGCACAGAGGAAGGAATGATTAACTCAACTTGGGGAGCAGGAAAGGCAACGAAATTCCAGCAACATGAAACAGTGTGCCAGGCTCAGGAACTCCCGTAGTTCAGTCCTGCCAAAGCAAGATGTACAAGGAAAAGGATGACAAGAGTGAAAGCTGAATAAGTAGACAGAGGCCAGACTATGAAGATTCTTTTGTATCATGCTAAGCATTTCCATTTTCTACAATAAGAAATGAGATCCATTAAAAGACGGAAATTTTCTTTAAATTTTTGTAGGATTAGTATATAGCTCTAAAAATAAGTTTAAGCTATGTTTTATTCCTTAGTCTTAACAGTTTATTCTAGTTTATAGTTTTTTAGTTCCTTTGTTTGGAAATCAGGGTTGATAGTTAAAATACTAAAAAAGTAAGACCAAATGAATCACGGAGTGATTGCCACACAAACATGCAGAAGTGGGTCATTTTGCGATGAAATCCAGCTGTTTCTTCCAAACCCAGGATCAGTCTCTTTGTTCTTATTCCTATTCATAATGATGAAAATATATTGTAGATTAGTTTAAATCCAAAAGAGGATGAAAATTTGAGTAAGTGGATTCATGCTGGTTTATATAACTTTTCTTTGAGTGCTTTATTTTCATTTGAGAAGTTGGCATGAACCCACGTGAATCCAAGTGGTGGATTTCTGTTCCATCACGTGGATATTAATGTAAGAGGAGGTAGGGATTTCCTCTGACCCTTCTTCCTTGTCTGCTTCTTAACCTACTTCCTGTGTTTGGGCAATTAACAGCAGCTATTTGCTGGACAGCACTGACCACAGTGACAGAAGGCCAACAGCCAGCACTGCCCCTACCTGGAGTTCACTTCATATGTTTTGTTATTCAAGAGATAGCCAAACTGCAGCTCCATTTCTAGTTATTAAGTCTTGGTTGTTTTCCAGAAAATGAGAAATATTGTCACAGAAAATGAAGTTGTTTTTAAAATTAATAATGCTAGAACATTCATTTTCCCATATAACACACCCTTTTCTTTTACTAAAAACTATACAGATTGTACTATTCTATAGTTTCTACAGATTTGCCCTGCTTCAAAGGAATGTTTCAACTGCATATCAATTTTGCGTTTAAATTTCCTGTGTATTTAGAATTTTTACTTATTAAGAAGAACTTCTGGTTGCCTTTACTTTTTCAATTTCTTTACTCAAGTATTTATATAAGTCCCATAAGAAACCATATTTTTAGTTTCCCAGAGAAACTTAAAACACGATGTTTTTGAAACGTAATTAGAAATAAGAAAGCACTTGACAGGGACTTCCTTGGTGGCGCAGTCGTTAAGAATCTGCCTGCCAATGCAGGGAACATGGGTTCAATCCCTGGTCTGGGAAGATCCCACATGCTGCGGAGCAACTAAGCCTGCGAGCCACAACTACTGAGCCCACGCGCCCTAGAGCCTGCATGCCGCAACTACTGAGCCCACGTGCTGCAACTACTGAAGCCCACACACCTAGAGCCCGTGCTCCACAGCAAGAGAAGCCACCACAATGAGAAGCCTGTGCACTACAACAGAGTAGCCCCTGCTCACCACAACTAGAGAAAGCCCATCGTGCAGCAATAAAGACCCAACAGAGCCAAAAATAAATAAAATTTGTTTTAATAATATGTTAGTATAACTTTATTTGAGATTAAATCATATGGATATGTTTCCTATTCATTAGCATTATCATATGTAGATAGAAATAATATGTAACTCAACTTTATGAATGTGCAAATCCCTCTTTGCATTTGATATTTCAGCTTCACCAAACCCAGAAGTAATCAAGATAAATTCAATTCTGGATATAGTAACAAAAGTGGAAGACTACTATCTTAAAGGATATATTGTTGGGGCTATTCATCCTGTTATACAACCTGTTGGGCAGCAAAAACACCTGCCTGCAAGTTACCTATACAGGGTGGTGCTATCGCGCTTGAAATTAAGGTAAGCCTGACGCTCCAGAAAACTGTCATACTAAGAAGCTGTTGAGAGAGACAGTTTTCTTTGGCTAAAAGGAAAGCAAGTTTGGACAAAGTGATGGAGAATAAAGGATAATTAGGGGTTTTGGCTTAAGGCACATTTTCCAGCAGTTGAACCTCGATTGGGAGAAGGAAACTTAAATCTCCTTCCTTAAAACTTCTCATAGATTTAGCCCCTTACAGACAAACAGGTCCTAGGTAAGGATGTCAGTGAAGAAAGGGAAAGGAAAATAGACTCAAGAAGCACCTGAAAGCTGATATAGCAACTTCAGCAGATGAGGGGGTATCAATTAGCTATATCCTACACTGGGCTAAAAGAGCTGACTGAACAAGTCCACTTTCACTGAGCGTTTTTTTGAACTGTCCTGTATTGTTTTATTAATAGTGGCAACAGAAACTATCTCTAACTTCCAAAACTTTTACAGCAAAAAGGCCTACATGCCAAGTTCTCACAAACTGGATAGATCTCTTATCAGCTTTTTCCAAAAAATAGGATGGGAAAGCCAGAAAGCCATCCATTTTAGGTTTTTTTTTTAATAGCTATTTCTCCAAACAATACTACAAACGTTTTTTGCCAACCGAGCTTGTACGTTTCATAATATTCAAAATACTGTTACTCCTTCCAATGAAGAATGAAAATAACCAGACCAATGTCTTTGATTAACACATTAAATTTTTTTTACACAACCCTTCAACTGTATCATAATCATCTCAAAGACCAGGGTAAAAACTGTGTTTTCTCTTTATAGCGATTTTAACCATGAAAGGGCTAAGCTGAGAAGGGAAAATGAAATAAGAGGAAAAGAGAGAAACCAGGAAAATTGGGGGGAAAAAAAGAGGCTTTAAAAAATCCAAGATATGCTTTATAGGGACACTGTCTGCTACTGAGTAACTAACTGCCCACTTACACACGTCTGAGAGGGCATGTACACAAGCAGCTTTCACCATGATAGGGCACCTCATCAGATATTTACTAGTTCAAGCATTACTAAGTAAATATGCCATTTACCACACCATAGCAACACTTATGTCCTAATTACAAATCTTACAAACCATGGATAAATTATTTTTCTCTTTTCACATTACTTCAAATAGATTTAGCAGTGCCCTGCCAGGGCTAAGGCTAATCAAGGGGTGAAGATCAGAAAAGAAGAAAAAGGAAAAAGACAGGACAATATTTATCTGCACTTAAATAGGATTGTTACTTGTGCTTTTGTACAATAATGAGGTATAACAGTGATCTAAAATCATTTCTCATAACTTATCAGAACAACAGACGTGGAGCTTTTCTTTCATGTTAAATTAGAAATTAAATTAATAGAGGTTTTAATTAAGGAAATCTAAATTAATAGAAGTTATTCTGTTTTTCCAATATTTTTACATAAGAAGACAGCCATTAGGGTCGAAATAACAAAGAAAAAGGATTGCCTTGAACTTATTTGTGAGTTACTCGCTCATTTTCACATGAGCATATTAGCTGAAAATCAGCAATTGGCTTCCAACGATAAACATATTCTCTGTTACAGCACGAAGCATTCGACAGCACCCAGTGGACAAAGACGCCCAAGGCTTGTGATTGAGGAATGTCCTCTAACTTTTGAGACACAAACAAATGACGCAGCAAAAGAACTGATAGAAAAGGTACTAAAAGTATACATTTTTTCATGGGATATTGAGAAATATTTCATATTTCTTCTTCATCAATTTCCTTTCCTTCTTTAAAAAGAACAGGAAAATGATAGGTGACTTAGTCTACCAGAATTTAAAACAAATTGAAGCACAGGTACCAAACTGTAGAGTTAAAAACAGAAATACAGGCCAGTGAAACAGAATGGAAATGCCAGAAATATATTTATACATATATAAGAAGTTTCATAACAAACCTGATGAAATAAAATGGGGGAACAACCATTACTGCGTAAGTGCTGCTGGGAAAATGGGCAATTGTTCTATAGAAAATAGACTCCACACATTTCACATGAGATAAAGACGTAATTTTTTCAAGTGCAAAAAATCTGAAAGAAAATGAAAGAGTGGACATGTTTAATTATGAATAGATTGAGTAATTTGAGCTTGAATATATAAATATAAGTTATATACTAGGAAAAAAAGAATCGGGGGGAAATCTGCAGCAAATGTGTCTTATGGAAGCTTCATTTTCTGAATATATATGAAATGAATACAAACGCATGAAAGTATATTCAGTCTTGAATGGACAGACAGAATCCATGGACAGAAAGGAAACACAAATAATAAAGAGACATTTGGCAAAGGGTTCAACCTAACTAATAATTTTTAATGTAAATAAAAACAGAAGTAATAACTTACCAGTATTAACTGAGAAATTAAATTGAAAATATTAAATTCAATGTTGGAAGACCTTTAAGAAAACATTCATATACATTCATATACAATGCAATTGGCATTGTAATAAATTAGTACAATGTTTCTGAATACCAGTTTGGTAATAAAAGTCATAAATCTTGTTTTATATTGTGACCCAGTAATTTCCTCTTTAGGAATCTATTCCAAGAAATTAATTGAAAAGGGAAAAATCATGTTTATACAAAGATAGTTTAATCAACAGTGAATAGGGGCCAAATTCTCAACAAGTGGAAAACTGAGAAGGAAGCAATGGTCTATCAATATGATAGACTATTTTATGGTCATTGAACATGACAACTATCTTAACTGTTGAGAGAAAAAAGTCTATTCAATATAACTTAATTGAACCTTAAATAAAAAATTGAACACTATATGTATATTGATTAAAACCAAAAAAAAAAAAGAACTGTACATTCATAAGTATTCTAAATTGACAGGATTTGATGGTGAAAGTTTGGGTTGTTTTTTTTTAATTTTAGTTGCATTGACATATGTGTAAGGTTTAGCTTTTATTTAAATGAATACTGCCAAAAACCTAAGGCATTTCCTGTCAAATAAGAAACTGTGAACTTTGTTCGCTGTTTCTATTTTTCCCAAGCTTTAAATGACCGTGTGTGTAAGATTATCTGTGATTTGTGTTTAGCCAGTTAGAGCTGCCAATGATACTTCCCATTTAGATATAAAGTCACCATTTAATAAGGTTTTTCAGGAACAGTCTTTGAAACTAGATTTTTATAAACAAGGTACACATACTATTTACTACTACTATTCTAGGAAAAAAAAATATTTTTTCTGGGAATAAATCCACTCCAGAAACAAAAATCTAACTGCTAATTTAGTCTTAATAGATCATCATGAGACCATTTGTTTTGTACTTGACTTCCTGGACACAAAGATCTATTTAAACAGGAAAGTACTGTTATTTCAGCAATTAGAGTAATTGGGTTATTTTATGAAGAGAAAAGCTTCAGGAAAAATAGCACGTGAAATATTTGAACATTGCCCCGTGTATGAGCAAGAGCAATAGATGAGTGCCAAATATTATTTTTGAACGGCTGCCTTATATAAAGAGTTGATTGTTAAACAGCTAGATTTTAAGTCATTTTAACATTATGTCAATGTTTGCTCTATTTTTAATTTAGATCTACAAGTGTTTTCCCCAGGATTTTTAAATAAAAATCACATGAAAAACATCAATCTTGCAACTTAAGAAACGGAAAAGACAGTAATACTCTATATCATACCAGCTTTTCCAGATAAAACTCTTTAGTAATAGAGAAAGTCTTCTGCAATTTTTCACCCAAATCAACGAATAAGACCTAGAGAAAGCACTGACATTAAATTTACCGGTTTCTACCTTCCTCCTCACCACCTCCTTCTCCTCTCCCGGGAAATCTGATATAAAGGACAATTTATGGTTATTTTTAAGGCTTCTTGCAGTGTCACAGTCTTAATGTGTTAATTTATAGGAGTAAATGATATTGTGCCAGCAGTGTTTGTCCTAGCTCCATACACCCACACCCTCTGTCTGTCTCAGCTAAGTTACAGCAGCCTCCATTGCTGTCTGGTTTCACCCCGCTTCTTCCTGGCCTTTTTCATTCCATTTTATTTCTGACTATAGACGTTTGCACTTGCAACCTCCATCATAACTCTTTCTTCGCCTCCCAGGTGAATTTAAAACATTTAAAATGTTTAAAACAGTGGCCGTATAAAAGATGTTGCTATTTCTTCATTTTAACTTATTTAACGAGTACTCATAGAGCACCTATAGGTACAAAACATTGCAACACAAAAGTGAGTAAGATAGTGCCTGCCCTCAAAAGAATGGTCAGCTTAACACAGGAGAAAGGTGTGGACACAAAAAGAACAAAGAAATGATGTAGGGACTTCCCTGGTGGCGCAGTGGTTGAGAGTCCGCCTGCCGATGCAGGGGGCATGGGTTCGTGCCCCGGTCTGGGAAGATCCCACATGCCGCAGAGCGGCTGGGCCCGTAAGCCATGGCCGCTGAGCCTGCGCGTCCGGAGCCTGTGCTCCACAGCGGGAGAGGCCACAACAGTGAGAGGCCCGCGTACCGCAAAAAAAAAAAAAAAAAAAAGAAATGATGCAAAAGCAGAGAAAGAGTAAAGTGTTGAGCATGAAAATAACCACTCTTAGGGTCTCAAATTATTTCACTGGCATTATTTCATGTGCTTCTGAACCCTATTCTTTAACTGATAGGGCTGAATCTAATCATGTGTATTTGGCCCAGAAAGGAGATAATAGTACCAAGATATAAGCAAATCAGAAACTTCTTAAGAGTGGTAATATGAATTGGGCTTATGCATTATATGTATGCATTTATCAAGAGTTAGTCTTTTAACAGTTTTCTTTACACACAAGCAAACAAGGCTGTATGTTTTCTGCTTTAAATTAATGTCTCTTCTTTATTATTAAGATGTATTTGGTAATTTTTTTTTTAATGGAGACGAAAGAAAGAGTGGCTTTATTTCTTTGCCAGGCAAAGAGGGAACACAGTAGCCTAGCGCCTCAAGCACTCTACCCCCCTCCCTGGGGAATAGGGAGAGGTCGGTAATGTTATTTTTGAGGATTTCTTGGGATAGTTTTAAATTTTGCTTCAACTAGAGAAACCATTGTTAACAGGGCTGCAAAAATCATGCTATGGAATTATCACTTCTTCCCAAATAGTAACCTCTTGGAGAAAATATAATTTTAAAATTAATTAATTAATTTTCTTATTTGTTTGTTCGTTTATTTATTTATTTTGGGTGCGCTGGGTCTTGGTTGAGGCACGCGGGCTCTTCATTGCGGCACAGGCTTCTCTAGTTGCGGCACGCGCGGGCTTAGTTGCAGTATGTGGGATCTTAGTTCCCCAACCAGGGATCAAACCTGCATTGGGAGTGCAGAGTCTTCACCACTGGACCACCAGAGAAGTCCCGAAAATATAATTCTTGTTTCCACAGTTTCTAAAATGTATCAGTTCTGTTTGAAGAAACCACGAACATAGTGTGACATGGTCTTAGGATTGTTGCTATATTAGAGGTCATTAATTTGTTTATGAATGGGTCTTTACTGGTCGATTTACTCCTTTTCTAATGGATTTCCTTAATAAGCCTGAATGTTAATTGATAAAGCAATCAATGCAAATGAAGTTTACATTTTGTTCTACCATGTCTTTTTAAACCTCAGATTAATGGAGGTGCTAAAAGAGGAATGAAATTTGTTGGATTCATATCACAGCACTGTCCACCACTTAAATTCTGCAATGGAACCAACCATGATGGAGATACAGAATCAGCACTACATGTGAGACACAGTTCAGAGGAAAACTGTAAAATTTGGAATGAAGGAACATTAAGTGGGCAATCATCTGAAAGTGGAATTGAGGAAGAACTCCATCATGAAAGTGGACAGTGTCAAATGGAACGAGATGGCAGCCCCAGTTTCTCTAAATCAAGAAAGGGAGAAGGTAACAGAAAAGATGAGTAGAAATAGGGTGTATATTAGTTTCAATTTAGCAAAAATATGTTTTTGAGGTTTTTTTAACAAATATGAGGCAAATTAAATCTCTAATGATTATAAAGATGAAAAACTAGTATAAACTTGTCTTGATTTTTTTAAATTATCGCACCTGGAATAAGGTAGGGCAGTTTTCCAAACAGTTATCCCTAGCATGGTCATACAACACCATCCACATAATGAAAGTTTGTGTTGAAAATTGGTTCCCATTTAGTCATACACCATCTCCTCTGTAAAATGAAGGCTGTGCATTTATACCAAAAAAGTGATTCTGTAAAGAAAGCTGTTCTGATTTATGTTTCTCCCTATAAACAGTGTGTGAGAATTTTAGTTTTGGCCTTTCCCATTTCATGGGTGCTTTTCACCTTTGAAGTTAATTGGCTTTCTTTGATCACCAGTTAGAATATTAAAATGCACATCATGATGAAACAATTAATATAACAATAGTGCCTGCATTCTTTTTTTTTTAATTTATTTTTGGCTGCATTGGGTCTTCGTTGCTGCATGGGAGCCCTCTCCAGTTGCAGTGAGAAGGGGCCACTCCCCGCTGTGGCGCGAGGGCCTCTCATTGCAGTGGCTTCTCCCGTTGCAGAGCACGGGCTCTAGCCATGCGGGCTTCAGTAGTTGTGGCTTGTGGGCTCTAGAGCACAGGCTCAGTAGTTGTGGCGCACGGGCCTAGTTGCCCTGCGGCACATGGGGTCCTCCCGGACCAGAGCTTGAACCCCCGTCCCCCATATTGACAGGTAGATTCTTAACCAATGTGCCACCAGGGAAACCCATGCCTGCATTCTTAAATAACTTTAAACAATAGTTTTATTCTTCTTTGCTGCTAGCAAGTCTTCCAAGAAGTTGAGAGTATTTTTTAATGTATTTCGGGCGGTTCTAAGTTTTCTGATACGTTTATGGGCACGCTTTAAAAAGCACTAATAAAGAAAATCAAAGACTATGTACACCTTAGAGTTAAGAGTCTGCAGCCAGATGGCCTCAGTGTCTTTAATAGAAAGGGTGTTGTTGTGAGAAGTAGACACGAGATGTCTACAAAGTGCTTAGCCCAGTGCCTGGCACAGAATAGACTCTTTATTTTTTTTTTTTTTTTTTTTTTTTTTTTTTTTTTTTTTTTTTGCTGTACGCAGGCCTCTCACTGCTGTGGCCTCTCCCGTTGCGGAGCACAGGCTCCGGACACACAGGCTCCGCGGCCATGGCTCGCGGGCCCAGCCGCTCCGCGGCATGTGGGATCTTCCGGGATCGGGGCACGAACCCGTGTCCCCTGCATCGGCAGGCGGACTCTCAACCACTGCGCCACCAGGGAAGCCTAGACTCTTTATTAAGTTAGCTACTATTAACTGATCCTTTGATCAGTGTTGGTGCTAAGGCCACACACACTGGTGACATCGGCTTTCTGGGTTGTGGTGAGATTGCTCAATATTCGTGCATGGCAGAGACCCATTGGACCACGGTCAACACAGCCTCCTTAAGAAAGGACCCAGAGCATTTCCCAGCTCATCATCTCACCACCTTACCACCAACAACACCCTCCCATTTTTCTACCAGTTCCCTAGCTAACAACCACCCTGATTTTCCTGCAGTGTGCAAAATTTAGGAATGTAAATTTAGGAATGTAAGAGTTGTTGGAGTTGTGGCCAGAGAGCTACCCACTGTATTCCACCCACAGCTACCTTTAAACTCCTGCTGGTTCCCATCTTAACTTTGATTAGATCAGGTGTCTGTTCCAAGTCTTTTAAGTTTCAAATCCAGTATGCTACTTAATTTAATTATCAGTCTTTAGATTCTGCTTTCTATTTATTTTAAAACCCTATACTTTTTGATAGCTTTTCTATGGCAGTGGTTGGTTCTTAACTTTTGGTGCTGGGGGGTGGGAGTGAGAGCGATAGTGATGGGGACTGGGGGGAGACCAACAAAAGACCACTTGGAGGGGCTTCCCTGGTGGCGCAGTGGTTGAGAGTCCGCCTGCCGATGCAGGGGACACGGGTTCGTGCCCCGGTCCAGGAAGATCCCACATGCCGCGGAGCGGCTGGGCCTGTGAGCCATGGCCGCTGAGCCTGCGCGTCCAGAGCCTGTGCTCCGCAACGGGAGAGGCCACAACAGTGAGAGGCCCGCGTACCGCAAAAAAAAAAAAAGACCACTTGGAGAGTCTGGTGAAATCCATGGAGACTTACCCAGAAAAACACACATAACACACATACCCCTAATACTCTGTGACACAAGTGGTGTTAGACTTCCTAAAACACAGCCATAAATGCGGGTCCATAGACCCCCACGTTAAGAATTTGCTAACTTGTAAAGTATATGTTCCAGCAGTTCCATGTCTAAGTATGCATTCTAGAGTCACTCTCACATATGTGTCCAAGGAATGAATAATGTTTGTAATAACAAAAATTCAGAAATAATGTATATGTCCATCAACAGGAGAAAAGTAAACTGGAATGCTATATAGCAGCTAAACTAAATGAATAAGATCTATATGTATTAATTACACTTCAAAAGCGTAACATTGAACAAGAAAATCAACTTATAGATTGATACATACAGTATAATACTATTTTTTAAAAACTTTTTAAACTGAAAAACATCATTTATGTGTAAAGAAATTATTAAAAGAATAAAAGAACTTGCATGAGAATAATAAACACCAAATTCATTACAGTAGCTATTTCTGGAGAATAGGATTAAGGGAGATACATCTTGAGCCTCAAGTACATCCATTTCTCATTTCCTTGAAAAAATCTGAAGCAAACCTGGCCCAATGTTAACATTTGATAAAGCTGAGTGGTGGATAATTTTATTATTCTCTATGCTTGTTTGTGTGCTTGAAATAGCTCATGATTAATTTTTTTAAAAAAGATTTTAGGAATCTTTTCAATAAAACTATAGTTTTCCCCTTTTTTCTTCCTTCTGAACACCTATCCTCAGATAACAAGTTGTATACAGTCTTCAATGATTTTGAGGATGCATCAACCTGCTGGACCTATCAGGAAGGCATCCTGTCAATGAAAGTAACAAGAAAAGGCTCTGTCGTTAGTACACTTGATGCTGATTGGCTGGAGTTAACTACATTTTATTATAAACAAGGCTTGTCTCTAATCGATTCTTTTGTATGCTGGGAAACATCTAAAGGTAAGTTTTATATTATGATATGTTGATATCTAAAGAATTTGACCTTGTGTCAGAGTTGGTGGAAATGTTTTTGCCTCTCAAGTTCAATGCCTAAAAGGACAGATATTATTTCTTTTTTGAATTTTATTTTATTTACTTATTTATTTCTTATACAGCAAGTTAAAAGGACAGATATTATTCCTAAGAAAATAGATTCTAATTATTACACAAATCTGTAGCTTTAATTTAGAAGCTTAACCATCCTGTGTGGTACTATTATAACGTGATGTTTGCTGTTGGGTTGTGACTATCAGAAATGGACAAACCACTGTGTGATCAATTAGTAGGATTTTCCAAATAAGATGTACTACAGCAGCCCAATCAGGAGGTTTAGGATGACATTTGATGATTACTATCCAAATTTATTACACTAGCCCAATTTTGGAGACTACCTACCATGTCCTCCAGTCTAAACCTGACTTCTTCTAAAATTTGTACAGAAAAATAAACTTTGGTTCAGAAAATTATATTGACCTATATTTATTTCTGCCTTCCCCTTATCTTTCATGTTATCTAACCTTCTTCTTTTAGTTACAATGGGATATGTAATCATTCATGTGTATCATAAAAACAAACAAATCTTTCCAAAAATTATTTCTAAAGAAAGTGTTTTTTAAAAGAGATTAGTGCTGGGACTTCCCTGGTGGTGCAGTGGTTAAGAATCCACCTGCCAATGCAGGGGACACAGGTTTGAGCCCTGGTCCGGGAAGATCCCACATGCCTCGGAGCAACTAAGCCTGTGTACCACAACTACTGAGCCCGCGTGCCACAACTACTGAAGCCCGCACGCCTAGAGCCCATGCTCCGCAACAAGAGAAGCCACTGCAATGACAAGCCCACACACCACAGCAAAGAGTAGCCCCTGCTCGCCACAACTAGAGAAAGCCCGTGTGCAGTAACAAAGACCCAACGCAGCCCAAAATAAATAAATAAATTTATTTATTTTTATAAATAAATAAATAAATAAAAGAGATTAGTGCTGGGACTTCCCTGGTGATGCAGTGGTTAAGAATCCACCTGCTAATGCACGGGACACAGGTTTGATCCCTGGTCCGGGAAGATCCCACATGCCGCAGAGCAACTAAACCTGTGCACCACAACTACTGAGCCTGCACTCTAGAGCCCGTGAGCCACAACTACTGAGCCTGCATGCCACAACTACTGAAGCCCGTGTACCTAGAGCCTGTGCTCCGCAACAAGAGAAGCCACCACAACAAGAAGCCCGCACACCTCAATGAAGAATAGCCCCTGCTCTCCGCAACTAGAGAAAGCCTGCGCACAGCAACGAAGACCCAACACAGCCAAAAATAAATAAATAAATAAATAAATTTTTAAAAAATAAAAGAGATTAGTGCTTAAAAAAAAAAAAAGAAAAGAACAACGATAGTAAGGAGACTGGAAAAATGCATTAGGAAGGATGGAGGTTATGAAAATCAGGATAGTTAGGGACCATGACTCGAGGTTAGAGCTTCCTCTATGAATGAAAAAGCAAATAAAATGAGATCTCAATAAACCCTATTATTATTAGTAAATCAGCCTAGTGATACCTTAACTAATACAACTAAAGACTTTGGATGATGATTTAAAATTATCGAGTCATGTTCCAATAGGTCCCTTTAAGTAGCAACCAAGAGTAAGGATTTAGCTCATTGGAGCACCCCAAAATACATCACCTTGCATAGTGCTTGGCACTTAGCAAGTGCTCAATAAATATTTATTAGTAGTTTTGGTTACTGGAAACTTCTTCCAAGTTGATCTTTTATGGAAATAGCCAGACCTGATATGAAGCGCATGGACTTTAGCATCAGACAGACCAGGGTTTAAATCCTGTGTCCTCTACTTAGAGCTGTGTGACCTGCGGAAGTTAGTTGAGCTCATTGAGCCTCAGTTTCCTAAAAGGGGGATAAAAACACTCCTACTAACTGTTGTGAGAATTTAATAAGATATAGTACATACAAAGTAACTCCCACGTGCCTTGCCCACTGTCAGAGTTCATTTTCTGGGGTTGGTCTTTTCTCCTGCCACTTGCTAGATGCACTTACAGTACTTTTTTGGTTTTTTTAGCAGGTTTTCCTTTTTTTTAATTAATTAATTTATTGTTGGCTATGTTGGGTCTTCATTGCTGCATGCAGGCTTTCTCTAGTTGCAGCGAGCGGGGGCTACTCTTTGTTGCAGTGCTCGGACTTCTTATTGCAGCGGCTTCTCTTGTTGCAGAGCATAGGCTCTAGGCATGCGGGCTTCAACAGTCGCAGCACACAGTAGTTGTGGCACACGGGCTTAGTTGCTCCAAGGCATGTGGGGTCTGCCCAGACCAGGGTTCGAACCTGTGTCCCCTGTATTGGCAGGCGGATTCTTAACCACTGAGCCACCAGGGAAGTCCCTACAGTACTTTTAGTATGAATCATCTATTTGAAGGTCAGTTTATGCTTCATATATTCCCTCCCGCCCCATCTCTTTCTCTTCGCTCCAAAGAGTCTTAAGTTAGAGCTGGGGCGGTGATTTCCTGGTGGTCCAGTGCTTAAGACTCCGCACTTTCACTGCCATGGGCCCAGGTTCAATCCCTGGTAAGGGAATTAGGATCTCACAAGCTTCGAGGCACGGCAGAAAAAAAAACATCCATTCCAGATTTTGGATTGTGACTAGCTGCTGAAGGAAAGACAAAAAAAATCCTCCTTTCACAGTGTCTTTCGGGCATCCCTGCCTTGGGCCTTGCCTGATGATGAAAATAAAATTAGCCACAGCAGTTGCCAGCCAGAGGCTCTGTAGGGCTTTTGTTCTTAAAGCCTCAGAAGCTATTTAGAGAGCCCGGGGGAAAGTCTTTCCCTCTCAGCAGCTCTGGAATGTCTCATTAGACTTTTTGCATTGCAGGCCTTGCAGAGCCCTAACAAGCCACGAGCCACGGTCTGTAAGGTCTGGCAACTGGGTGTGTCACTCGGGACTTTCCTGGGAGTATACAGGGAAGCTGTGGAGGGGAAATTGTGACCAATGCCTGTGTCACTGTGAGAAGCAAGTCAGAGGAAGCAGGGCTGAATTGGTCGCTTTGTTCTGGGATATCTGATGCCTGACATCTAAAGCACATAGGGGACAATGCATATTTTGTTTTGTCTTGCTTCCATCCTCTTCCAAAATATTGTCAGAAGTCAGCCCACCATGAGGAATAGAAGTACAAAACCAAACATTGCTCAGAAATTTAAATATATTACTCCACAAATCTCATTCTATAAATCTCATTTTATAAAATTCTCTGGAGACAGAGGGGGAAAAAAACTTTAAAAAGTTTTCTCCTTCAGGAAAGTCATGGTAGAAAAGTTGTAAGGTTTGTGAAATTCCTCTTCAGTGCCCTTTCCCACCCACTTTCAAAGCCTTTTCTGCTTTGAGAAGTCCCACAGGCAGAGGCACCCAGGGACCCTCTTGCTGTTCATAGGGCCTGAGGGTTCTCACTGCAGTGGGCTCCTGCTCCTGACCTTCTCCAGCACTGCCCAGCCTTCACCAAACTCGTCTGCAGCTGAATTCTCTGCACACTTACAAAAAGCTCCAAGTGAACCCAGGGGAGGCTACAAGAGGCTTACCCAATTGAGCCAACAGAGACAAAACACTTTATTCTACCAGAACATATAGAGATCCAGGGGGGCAGCTGACAGGGATGAGATAAGCAACTTTGCCAGGTGATACAAAACACACATACACACACAACCCTTGAGGTTCTCACACTTCACTAGCCTACCAATGCCCCCATCACCCTCAGAGCACAGCCTCTTCCCACCTTTAGTATACCCACATCTGAAGGCTACATTTTCATTTTTTGTGAATTCGTTTCAGACTTCAACTGATATTCATTTCAATCTCTTCACTCCTATAAAAATGCTTGTGTGGAGTTGGCGGGGGAGATGTATCAGAATGAGCAGTTGGAACTGGAACATGTATGTGTTCATTTCACATATATGTATATGCCAGGTCCTAGGCCAGGCATGAGGGGTTTACACTGATGAGCAAAATGGACATCTTCCCTCCTCTCAAAAAGCTAGTCACGGGACTTCCCTGGCAGTCCAGTGGTTAAGACTCCACACTTCCTCTGCAGAGAGTATGGGTTTGGTCCCTGGTTGGGGAACTAAGGTCCTGCAGGTAGCGCAGGGCAAGGCCAAAAAAAAAAAAAAAAAGCCACGTGGCATCAGACTGTAATGGGCATCAAAACCTATATACCTAATTTCAAACTTGAGAATAGTGTGTGAGGTTGCCCAGCAGGATATTGTAATGAGAGTAACAGGGAAGAACCAGCTTAGATGGGTGGTCATGAGGTCCCTTCTGACAGGGTAACAATCACACTGAGACTGGAAGCCTGGAGAGGGCTGGTGTTCAGGAACCAGAGGAAATGCCCCCAAATGTACAAAAACCTAGGATGCGAGAGAGGAACTGGGAAAAGGTCTGTGTCGCTGGTGCAGGGTGTACAAGGGAGAATGGCTCCTGACAAAGTAGGAGAGGTGAGCAGTAGCCACGCCACCCAGATCTTAACAATATAAATGATGCAACAGGCACTAACACATATTTGTACTTACTCTATGCCAGCATTGTTCTAAGCACTTCACATTTATTCACTCATTTAATCCCAGCAGCAACCCTATGGGGTAGGTATGATTGTTCCCCTTCTACAGATGAAGAAACTGAGGCACAGAGATTTTAAATAATGGGCTCATGTTCAAGCAGCTAGAAAGGGCAGGAGGTAGGTGGAGTGTGTACTCTTAACCAACTTGCCATCCTGTCAGGATTTTTATTCCAAGTCATTCGTTGAAGATTTAAGGAGGGAGTTATGACCTGACCTACATTTAAAAAATAACTTACTTGGCCTCGCTTTTGGAAACGGATCATGGAGGGCACGTATGGAAGTGGGGAGGCTGCTAAGAGGCTGTTGCAGTGATCCAGAGAGATGATGGTGGACGGGCAGCAGTAAACAGGCTGAGATGCATTCTGGAGACACAAAGCTCATAAAGAGAAACAGGATGAGAGTTCCCATATGTGCCTGCCCTCCACTTCTCAGACGTGGTCCCAGACCCACCCTCTGGGCAGTTTAATGCCCAAAATGACACTTGGCCCCAAATACTAAAATGGAATGTTACATTTCCTCACATTTACAGAAATGTCAATGTCACATCTAGCTGAAATGAATGTGTAAGATCACATTTCCAGACAAGTAAACCATTCCCTGGAAATTCTTTAAGCTTGTGCTTCGCAAACCAGGGTCAAAGTACCCTAGGGGTATGCAGCTTTGTGCCAGGGAGTACACAACTTCACAGGATAAACCTCTTCCTAGAGTGTCAATATTCCTTTAAGATTGGGGGTAGGAGAAAGCAGAAGAGAAAACATTGCTTTTTCACGTCATATGAACATATTTGAATAGAATGCAAAATTTGCATGGGTTTTTAAGGTATAACATTAGACTTTAAAGAAAGCTTATGCTTTGCCCCAAGTCACTTCAAACTGTACCTGGAGACCATCCTTCAGTGATACAAGTGTACCTTCCTTTGGTATTGATGGTATTTGGCCAAAAAAAAAAAATTGAGAAGCAGTGGGTCAGACCAATGCTTTGTAACTTTTTCATATTATGCACACATAGAAAATGGTAAAATTGTAGGGCACATGGGTACAAGCGGAAAGGCTGCTCTGGGCAGGAGGGGGCGCCCTGTGCCTTAGCACACCTGTACCCCTTCTAAGCACACCAATGGGCAAAGGCACACAAGGTGGGAAGCTCTGAGATAAGTGATGTTAAGAGATGACCCAGTTCACGAGACTTCCCTGGTGGCGCAGTGGTTAAGAATCCACCTGCCAGTGCAGGGGACACGGGTTCGAGCCCTGGTCCGAGAAGATCCCACATGCCGCGGAGCAACTAAGCCCGTGCGCCACAACTACTAAGCCTGCGCTCTAGAGCCCGTGAGCCACAACTACTGAGCCCAAGTGCCACAACTACTGAAGCCCGCACGCCTAGAGCCCGTGCTCCGCAACAAGAGAAGCCACCACAATGAGAAGCCCCCACTCGCCGCAACTAGAGAAAGTCAGCGCAGTAACAGAGACCCAACGCAGCCAAATATAAATAAATAAATCTTAAAAAAAAAAAAAGAGATGACTCAGTTCTGGACAGTTATTAAGTAATTGTTCAGAATTATCACCTCACCTCAATACCTGGAAGATTTAACAACACCCAAATGGTCACACACACACCCCGCAATGAGGCCTTCCCTGCCACCCTCCTTAGCTGCCACTTCTGTTAGGGAGAATTTCTCAAGACAGAAATACTCTCTCCTGTGGAAGTATCATTCTTCTGTGGCTCTAAGGACTGGCATGGTGCCTAACAAAGCTAGCCAGGGAAACTGGGGAGCTCTAAAGTGAGAAGGCAGGTCTTTTGTTTTTAACTGAAGTATAAGATACATATAGTAATGTGCATTAATCTTATGTGTACCGCAGAATAGAACACAAATGTTCAAGATACAGAACATTTCCTTATATGTCAATTATATCTAAAAAAAACTGGAGAAAATGAGAAAAAAAAAAGATACAGAATATTTCCAAAATCCCAGAAGGCCTCCTCATGGCCCTTCCCAGTCAATACCCTCCCACACAGAGATAAGCATTATTCTGACTTCCAGCACCATAGATTAATTTTGCCTGTTTTTGAACTTCATGTAAGTTGAAATATACAGTATGTATTATTTCTCATCTCACTTCTTTTGCTCAACATAATATCTCTGAAATTCATCCGTGTTGTTGCATACCGGTGAGTCTTTCTTTTTTATTCTTGGTAGTATTGCAGTGTATGAGTCTACCATACTTTTATTCTTTTAAACCAAAAGAAGTTTAGAAGTACTAGGGGCTCTCAATACCAAGAACAAGAAAAACACAAAGCCACAAAACCCATAGTTCTCCAATTATATAATCCTAAAGTGAATAAGAAGCAGATTACAATTAACTACATAATTATCACAATATATAATTATTTTTAAAGTTCGTACCCCCATTCTAAAAAAGGACCTGAGGCAAATATACATTTTTTTAAATAAATAAATTTATTTATTTTTGGCCGCATTGGGTCATCATTGCTGCCCACAGGCTTTCTTTTAGTTGCAGAAGAGTGGGGGCTACTCTTCCTTGCGATGCATGGGCTTCTCATTGCAGTGGCTTCTCTTGTTACGGAGCACGGGCTCTAGGCTTGCGGGCTTCAGTAATTGCAGCACGCAGGCTCAGTAGTTGCGGCACGTGGGCTCTAGAGTGCACGGGCTTCAGTAGTTGTGGCAGGCAGGCTCAGTAGTTGTGGCTCTCGGGCTAAGTTGCTCTCTGCGGCATGTGGGATCTTCCTGGCCCAGGGATCAAACCTGTGTCCCCTGCACTGGCAGGCAGATTCTTAACCACTGCACCACCAAGGAGGCCCCAAATATACAATTTTAAAGATGGTCTTGTGATTCTCTAAACTTACAATCAAAAACAGATTTAGTTCCACTGGGCACTTTGGTATGACAGTAGACAAGTACATTAAAGGAAGTGGAACATATACTGTAATTAGAAAAACAATTCCAGCAAGTCAATTAAACTTTACTGGGTTGTTGGGGACTGCTCTGAATAATGTAAATTCTTCATGATATTCTGCCCTAACTGTAACTGATGTAAAAATACTAATAAGAGTGATTTTCTCTTAAAGCCTATAGCCCATTAATAAAAATGAAAACTAAAAATTACATTTAAATTACTTTTGTCTTTTTTATCTTTAAGCTTAATAGATCTTTTGAAACCTTTGTAGGTTATTATTTAGATAACTGTCAACAAGGGAAACTTTGATGTGACCTTATGCTGTATGAAACCAGAATGCTTAACCAGCACATGACCATGGGAAATTGTCTCCTATTGCAAAATAGTAGACAAAAGAACTTCCATAAAATCAATTTAGTTTTGGCCAGCTGGTTTTTGTCAGCTATTCAAAAAAATGTCAGAGAGGCCCTCCCTTAAAACTTCCTTCCCAGCAGGAATTCTTTTGACAATGACTTCTGTTTAGGATCTTCCTGTTACCATTCTTTTTTTTTTTTTTAAGCATCATTGAAGCAAAGAATTGTTCTGTGTTTATATTTTTTTAAATAATCTTACGTCACCTTGGTTTTAATATTACACCTGTAATTCCAAGGATTAATATTTTTGATATTGTTTCTCTTAATAGTATAATTAACATGCATACAGCATATAGAACAGAAACCAAAATTTGATTTCAAGGTGAAGGTCATTTCCAGATGCTTTTTAAGCTTAGGAAATCCACTTGCTTCTCACTCTATGATATTATTTTAGCTTGTTTTGTTATTGTAGTCTTCATGTTTACAGTTTGATTTTAATTCAGTTAAGTATAAAACTATCTTGACCTTTGAGGGACTTCCCTGGTGGTCCAGTGGTTAAGAATCTGCCTTCCAATGCAGGGGGACACAGGTTTGATCCTTGGTCAGAGAACTAAGATCCCACATGCCACGGGGCAACTAAGCCCACCTGTCACAACTACTGAGCACTCAGGCCACAACTAGACAGCCCACATCTAAGACCCGACGCAGCTAAAAATAAAATAAGTAAATAAATATTTTTAAAAAACAAACTGTCTTGATCTTTGAAAAAAAAATTACCTTCAAGGGAGATGTCATAGATTCACCTAAAACAAGTGAGGTTTTTTTTTTTAATTTTTTTTTGATATGGACAATTTTCAAAGTCTTTATTGAATTTGTTACAATATTGCTTCTGGTTTTTTTCATGTTCCGGTTTTTTGGCTGCGAGGCATGTGGGATCCCAGCTCCCGGACCAGGGATCGAACCCGCACCCCCTGCCTGCATTGGAAGGCGAAGTCCCAGCCATTGGACCGCCAGGGAAGTCCCCTAAAACAAGTGTTTATTAAGCGATGTGTTTTTCCTTCAGCTTCCTACAAGGGTTATTTAAGGTTTTAGATGATCCTAAGAGACAACTCTTCTTTACAACTCTTCTTAATTGTATGTTTTTCCTCACAGGGGACCATTTGCCGAAATCTTTGGAAGGATTCTTTATCTATGAAGAAGAAGGCTCTGGTGTTCCAGGATTCAGCAGGAAAGGAAATGATGCCATCGTAGTAGAACAATGGACAGTTATTGAGGTAAACTGAAGTTTTCTGACAATTTGGCTTTACTATTGCATTTAGTTTACATGTTGAAGGTTTTCATTGCCTAACACATACAGTATTCTTCAAACACATTTTTATTCAATGTTCAGAATTTCATCAGAATGCATCACAAACTTTCAAATTTGTTTAAAGGTGATTTGCTTTACTCAATGTTCAGCTTTGTTAAAAGATAGCAAAATAATTATCTATACATAAATAACAGTAGATTCCCAGAGATTTAGCATTCTAGTCCTAAACAAATTCCCCTGGCACTGAGATTCTCTTTACGCAATGCCATGACAACTAGCTGAAACTGAAAAAAAAAAAAATCAATTTTATATCCAAGCAACCAATGTGACTGACTTTTTTAACCATGTGAATTGACTTTCAAAGGCAAAAATATCCAAAGGTGTTCTTTCTCTCACCAGGCCAAATATGTACACACAGCATTGTCCTTCCTAATCAGAGATGACATTGCTGCTGTCGTGCACTCTGAATTCAGATGTCACTGAATGGACTGCCGTTGAGGTGTACAGACTGAATTCAGGTATATTGTGCTGTGTGCACGAGGCCCTCACTGACAGCCTCTCTCAAGGACACTTTTGCCCTTTCTGGCCTTGCAAAGGTTAGAGAGACATAGGTCATTTTCAAAGAAATTGGAAATCCGGGGTTCCCTGGTGGTGCAGTGGTTAAGAATCCGCCTGCCAATGCAGAGGATGCAGGTTCAAACCCTTGTCCAGGAATATCCCACATGCTGTGGAACAGCTAAGCCCGTGCGCCACAACTACTGAGCCTGCGCTCTAGAGCCCGCGAGCCACAACTGCCGAAGCCCGCGTGCCTAGAGCCCGTGCTCCTCAACAAGAGAAACCACCACAGTGAGAAGCCCGCGCACCGCAACGAAGGGTAGCCCCCGATCGCCACAACCAGAGAAAGTCCGCACAGAGCAACGAAGACCCAACACAGCCAAAAATAAAATTAATTAATTAAAAAGAAAAAGAAACTGGAAATCCCATTGAGGGGGAAAAAAGGATTTGGGGTAAGAGATAAAGCTCCAAGTAAGAATCAATTCCAAGTGAGTAAAAAGCAGTGAAGATTCTCTGCTCCTCTCACCTTTGACTCCCCAATGCTCACTCTCTATTCCTGCCCTCACTCCCAGCTCCTACACCAGTGTTTCTGAAAGTGTATGGACTCTACTTGGATCCAAATCACCCAGGGAGCTTTTTAAAATGCAGATTCCCAGAGCCCCCTATATATTAAAGTTTGATGCCCAAGCAAGATTGAGGGAAGGTAGGCCCCAACCTTAGAGAACCACATGGAAACCTCTCTCCACTCTGATCCCCAGTGTTTCTAACTTGGTTGAATGCTTGGAAAGCAGAGGGAGCAGAAAAGAAGCCCAGGAAGATTGCAGCCGGTAAAATTGCAAATTGCACTTAATGGAGCGTGAACTCCCCTTATCCTAACACTTCTCACCCTCATTGTCATCACTTGCATAGCTAGTTTTCTTTGTCATTAGACTATGAACTCTGTGCTTATTCACACAGGGCTGTGAAATCAAAACGGATTATGGCCCTCTGCTGCACACTCTGGCTGAGTTTGGATGGCTCCTGACAAGCGTGTTGCCTACACCTATACTGAGACATGACAGGTAACGCCAAAAGTATCCTGACACACTCTCATCTCATTGTAAAATAGAGTTCATCTGTTAGATAATTCAACCTAACAATGCTCATTTAATGCCTACAAAAAGCATTTCACTGAACTTCTAATCTGATTTCATGTGCCTTGGAGATCAGCAAATCTAACTCCCTCGAGTTATATACATCCCTCAGTATTCATGAGAGATTTGTTCCAGGACCCCCATGGATACCAAAATCCGGGATGCTCAAGTACCTTATATAAAGTGGCATAGTATTTGCATATAACCTGCACACATCCTCCCGTATACTTTCAATCATCTCTAGATTACTTATACTACCTACACAATGTAAATGCTATGTACATAGTTGCTGGAAAATTCAAGTTTTGCTTTTTGGAACTTTCTGGAACTGTTTTTTCAAATATTTTCCACCAGCAGTTGGCTGAATCTGAACTGCAGATACAGAGGGCTGACTGTGTATGTACAAGCTATTAATTGCATCTCCTTCCCAAGGGCATGTGAGATCATGATGACAGAGCCAGAGCAGGGGCAAGGTAGACCAACTCCCAACTCAGTGCTGCTTCCAGCACTCAGAAGGCTGCCTCTCCCCTCAAAGACTGTACTACTATACCTTCTTTTTTCCAACTTGAGATTCCGATTCTTCCCTAGAGTGAAGATTGGGCCGATATGAATCTGCAAACAGAAAATACAGCCCCCTCTGTAGGACCCTTTGTCCTGCTCTTCTGCACTGCCTGTGTGAAACTGCCTTCAGGCCAGCACACAGCTGGGGTTAGGGATGCAGTGAGGCCCAGAGCCTGGGATGGAGGGGCGTCAGTGCTTCTGCTTCCATTCCTCCCCTCCAGTGTGGGGGGTTAGCTTTCCCCTGAAGCATGGACTTGTCAGCTATTTCCACTAAAATAAGTACCTACATTAGAACCAAAATGCCAACACTTCACAAATACCAGCTTTTTCTTTTCTCCTTTTCCTGGGAAAGGAAAAGATTGAGTTGTTATTTTTTGTTTGTTTGTCTGGAAAGAGAGAGAGACCAATTAAGCCCTCTGTATAAAGTGCTTTGCTATGTCTTGGACTCAGAAACGTTCCCTCTGCCCTGTTTGGCATCCAGAAAATGACTGACTGCCAAGGCTGCCCTGCCTGGCTGGTACTACCTGCAGAGGACAGTATAGTAGAGGACAGTATAGTAGAGGACAATAAAGGGCCTTCCCTTTAAGCAGAGTCGACCACGGTTTAACATTGATTGTCACGTATAGCTAAGGGAAGCAGCTCCCGTTTCCTCAGTCTCATCCACCCTTTAGTTTAGCAACTTTACCCCTGGCCAGTAACCCTACCTCCCCACAGACTTTAAAAACATTTGATTGACATGGCTCTATAATAAAGCCACACCTTCTTCAGGTGGAGAGAGGGATAAAAGTGCATACAGAGTAAAGACACTCAAGTTTTAAAAGGAGGGGTTAGAAGTAAGCAAAGCAATTCATCTGCTTTTCTTCCCAGAGATTTATTGGTAACTGTTCTCAAAGTGTGAGTGACAACTCTCTGAATTATTACCCAACTTTAAAAAATCTGTGACATACCTGTCAGATCACAGTACAGCAGTAATTCTCAAGATTTGGTCTTCAGAACAGGCACTATGAATACTCTGGAGTGCCTAGGAACATACACATGCCAGAGGCTCATCCCAACGGAACAGTCAGAAGCTTTGAGGGTAGGGTCCATGAATCTCCATTTTCACAAGCTTCAGAAGCTCATCAACATTTAAGGATCTTTGCAGGAGAGAGAGAAAGAAATTCCACTTCACTGCCACCTCTCATCTTCCATCTGCCAAGCCATTGGTCCATCCCACTCCCCACCCTCCCTCAGAATAACTTGTGTATTTGGCCTCACCTCTTTTCGGTGGTTCTCCTAGGTGTACATTTAGGGTTTCATTGGCCCATTATAGTTAACCCTTCCTAAAAGTGCTCTGAGTTCTGAACCTTTCATGTTCCTTTTTCCCCAATGAAAAATATATTTTTCATTCCTCCTTCCTATTCACTCAGGGCTTCTGTTCCCATGAGTCTAAATACTTCCTAAAGTGATGTGAATGACTCGCTAGGCACTAGATTAGACGGCAAGACTAGCAGGCTGGGTGCTGAGCCATAGAACACGGGCTGGCACTCCTTGAGCATCTCCTGCTTGGTTTGGGAATGAGAACAAGACTGAGACCAAAGGTGGGAAGGAAGAGGTCTCAAGTATACTGTGATGGGGAAGGGTGGTGGAGCCTGGAGCCATGCTTGGCTTGACCACCTTGTCCTGCGTGTCAAACTGAGTAAGGTCGCAGGCTGGACCAAGTGATTAGGAGGCTCACTGGAGTGAAGAGTGGCTGTATGTTATCCTGGGAGCAGAGGTAGCATGTGCCTCACCACCATTCCCAGCTTCCTTAGTACCCCTGGTATCCACCAAGACACTGTGGAGGCAGAGTGGACCTTTCAGGCCCTCCTTGTGAAGGCTCATTTCATGTGCAATTAAAATAGCAAAGGGGGGCTTCCCTGGTGGCACAGTGGTTGAGAGTCCTCCTGCCAATGCAGGGGACATGGGTTCATGCCCCGGTCCGGGAGGATCCCACATGCCACGGAGCGGCTGGGCCTGTGAGCCATGGCCGCTGAGCCTGCGCGTCCGGAGCCTGTGCTCCGCAACGGGAGAGGCCACAACGGTGAGAGGCCCGCGTACCGCAAAAAAAAAAAAAAAAAAAAGCAAAGGGGCAGGAATTCCCTGGCAGTCCAGTGGTTAGGACTCAGCACTTTCACTGTGGTGGCCCAGGTTCAATCCCTGGTCAGGGAACTAAGGTCCCACAAGCTGTACGGGGCACAGCCAAAAAAGAAAAAAAAATTAGCAAAGGGGCTACCAGGACCCTCCAAGGCCCTGCAGCTAGCAGCCTCGTCACCCAGCCTCACCCACCAGTGTCTGGCACAAGCCTCCACACAAGGCAGGGCCTTTTTATTCTTGTCCAAATATGCTGACCCTATGACAGTCACATGCTGGTCTTAGCTGCTTCAGTACACACAGGACAGTAGTCACCTTCAGCCAGGTCATCTTTTTTTCTTTTTTTTTAACATGGAAAGTAAACATTTCTCATCATTTAATGCCACTATATGTAATAACTATAAAATAACCAATGATAAAAGGCTAATAAGTATTTTCCAGACTCTTTTCTAATCTAGAAGGTTGTGAATTCTTAAGAGTCAGCATCCAGAAGAACTGACCCTGATACTGTGAACTATGGAACATTTTTCTGGTAAACTGCAAGAGTTCTCTGGGTTTCTTCCTGCCAGGGGACCCCTCAGGGATGCAGGGCTATAGGGCAGGTACCACAATACTTTCCACCACCAACTTTTTCGTGCAGGTGATATCAGGTAAAAAGGAGCACCAAGGGCAACTTCTGGTAAATCCTTTTTTGCACCATGGTCCTGTCCTGCGGAATGTGGGGTTTGAGACGTGGTTTTCTTCTCTTTTTCCTCTTCATCCATTTTGTCCCCTTGCTGCAGCTCCATGTCTTTATTTGTCTTATTTTTCCCTTTAATACACTCTTCAGATGGACTGATTCCTTCTTCAAAGTTATAATTTCTGTGAGTTCATGGACCACAACCAGCATTCTTTCATGAGCCAGGTCATCTTTAAATGTAAATAAAAATATTACGTGCAGTTCATCTTGGTCCAGGTGGGGGATATTGCCTGAAAGTTTTTAGTTTCTGAAACTAGAAGAATGGTCCAGGCTTTGAGCTAAGCAGATCTCATTTGAATTACACCTTCACCATTTACCAGTCATATGATTTTGGGAACCTCTTTGAGTCTCAATTTCCTCATCTGGAAAATGATACAATAATATCAACTTCACTGGATTATCTTGATGATTAAGCAAGATAATGCAGGGCCTGTGCATACTAGGCTAATAAATTAGAGCTATTATACAGGATTTAATCCTTTCGCAGAACCAGAATCCCTAAGAAGTTGAAGCCAATTGTAAAAGCATGATGGCTTGGTCTGTGCTAAATCAGGATATTTCAGAAAATATCAGTACTGTAGTTCACTGTATACAAAATCAGCGCTGAGTATTACAAGCCAATAAAAGGGACAGAAATAAATGATGACGCTATAAAGATACATGCTTACACGTTATGCTCGTACCCAGAAAAACTAATGTTATCATCTTTCTTTTTGGGCCCACATGTCTTAAAACATAACTTAGAACTACTGCCAGTGAAAACTTTCTTCCTTAAATATTTTTGACTCATATACAACAATAGTGTCTTAAGTAATTTCAATTTTTTCTACTCTTCTATCACCTAAGCCATAACTTGAATGGTCTCTACGTAATGTATTTTCCTCTCATTTCTTTCCTTACGCAAATATATCCTGTTAGATATAGAAAACAAACTTGTGGTTACCAAAGGGGAGGGGGAAAGAGGGAGGAACAAATTAGGCTTATGGGATTAACAGATACAAACTGCTACATTTAAAATAGATAAGCGGGCTTCCCTGGTGGCGCAGTGGTTGAGAGTCCGCCTGCCGATGCAGGGGACAAGGGTTCGTGCCCCAGTCCGGGAAGATCCCACATGCCGCGGAGCGGCTGGGCCCGTGAGCCATGGCCGCTGACCCTGCGTGTCTGGAGCCTGTGCTCCACAACGGGAGAGGCCACAACAGTGAGAGGCCCGCGTACCGCAAAAATAAATAAATAAACAAAATAAAATAAAATAAAATAGATAAGCAACAGGGATATACTGTATAGCACAGGGAATTATACCTGTTACCCGAAAACTGGGTTCGCCTCCTGGTAAGTGTCAAGCCAAATTATCAAGCCAAAATATACAACCAAGCCAAGATCAGGAGAAGGAAGGATTTATTACTTGCAGCAAGTTTGGGGGATCCTTCCCAAAGCAGTGTTCCCCCGAACAGCAAAACTAGGGGAGTTTCAAGCTAAGGGTACATGTGTGTTCATGAAGGGGCTGGAGCAGAGGAGAATTCTGCATAGAATTGGGGGGAAGGTTAACCAGAGTCTAAGCTTTAGTTGATTGAAGTCACAAGAGTCAGAAAAGGTCAACATCATCATTCCTTAGGTTCTGACCAGGCTGAAGTCATAGCCTGTAGTTACCATACTCCACCTGGGTGGAGCCTTAGTTCTTGCAGAACTCAAAGATCTGTATCAGATTGTTAGGGACATCCCTTGAGGAGGACCTAGGACTGTTTTGTTGCTGAATTCTTGTTTCATGAATGCTTTTCATTTGTTCCTGCATTCCTTTTTTCCCTTAAGATCATTATTTGCTGAGACCTGTTCAAGGGCAAGCATTTTGGCCAGGCTTAGATCACAAAATGGCCTCTCTTATGTCAAGAAAGTTGTGCCTGGTTCTCTTTTTCTGGGGACCCCCCACAACCTATCTGCTCACATACTCATTATTTTGTAATAACCTATAATGGAATATAATCCACAAAAACACTAAATCACTGTCTGTACACCTGAAACTAACACAGTATTATAAAGCAACTAGACTTCAATAAAAACAAACAAATATATCCTGTTATCAGATTGCATAAAGTTGTTTTCCCAGAGTGTCCTTAGGTTAAGGTTGTTGGCTCCATTACCTTAGGCAAGATCATACCACTGAGGTTTAAAGCTGTGTTATCATGGAAACGTCAAGATGTGGTAATCTGATACCACTACCTTATTCAAGGGTTATTGTTATCAGCCCTGAAAACTTGCTAGAATCCCTTTTTAATCCTTATCACTATATAATGAATTATACAAATAGGCCTAATCCTTTTCAAAAAAATCAAGGTGAAAATTTACATTAAATTCTTCAGGGCAAATCTGGTAGAGGATCAAATTAGCTGAACAAGGAGATAATATTGCTGACCTTAAAATAATCTCCAGGGCCTCCCTGGTGGCGCAGTGGTTGAGAGTCCGCCTGCCGATGCAGGGGACACGGGTTCGTGCCCCGATCCTGGAGGATCCCACATGCCGCGGAGCGGCTGGGCCCGCGAGCCATGGCCGCGGAGCCTGTGTGTCCGGAGCCTGTGCTCCGCAACGGGAGAGGCCACAGCAGTGAGAGGCCCGCGTACAGCAAAAAAAAAAAATAATAATAATAATCTCCAGAAGAAAATGGAAGGAGAAGCCGAAGTTCCCTCTGTCTGGCCACCTCAGATCATCTACCCTCTCCCCAGTAATAATCTGGGGTGGGCAGGGAAGGGGAATGTGCATTTTAACAAGAATACAAGGTGATTCTGATGCACGTGCAGAAATATGGAGTTATAAACTAACATTGAAAGAGAAAGCATTTTAGAACACAAGATAGAAGAAAAGTGTACACCTTCATTTATATCTCAGAAGACAGAATTTAAAGGTGGGGGCTTTTGGTACAATAAATCAAGTTATACTGTACAGAGAATATTAAAAAGTCTAGTCATAGGGCTTCCCTGGTGGCACAGTGGTTGAGAATCTGCCTGCCAATGCAGGGGACACGGGTTCGAGCCCTGGTCTGGGAGGATCCCACATGCCGCAGAGCTACTAGGCCTGTGAGCCACAACTACTGAGCCTGCGCGTCTGGAGCCTGTGCTCTGCAACAAGAGAGGCCGTGATAGTGAGAGGCCCGCGCAACGTGATGAAGAGTGGTCCCCGCTCGCCACAACTAGAGAAAGCCCTCACACAGAAACGAAGACCCAACACAGCCACAAAAAAAAAAAAAAGTCTAGTCATAAAGGACAAAATGTAAATAAATCCTCTGCTCACTGTGGTGTCAGGGGCCCCGCCCCCTCTTCCATTTTCTGCAGCCCCTGAAGGAAAAGGCTCCACAGCTCTGTGGTCACCACAGCTCAGAAGTACTAGAAGTCTTTGCAGTTATTTGAGACATTTAAGTGCACAAATAAGTTCCTCTAAGTCCCGAGTGGCAACCAAGGCAGGAATTGCTTATTTATATACAGTAGAAGGTGAGGCAAGGGTTTCACGTTTGGTCCATTTTCATGCCAGTCTCTTCCCTTTCTAATTTAACTTCTGTGGACACAGTATTATGTAATTCCATTGTGAGTTAAGCTTGTAGCAATCTTGCAGTGAGCAGCATTTTTATAAGGCCCACGTTTTTAAAGAAATAGTCAATTTGTCTATTACATATAGTTCTAGTTACCACACTTCTTCATCTGAATTTAAATTTCAGCATTTTGTCAGGAGGGGTTGGAAGGAGCTAAATTGTGGAAGTGCCTTTTTTTGTCTTTACACGTGCACTGATATTGATAAACAAATGAAGGTTTGTTTATCAGATACTGATAAGGCAAAGGAACTTCGTGACTAAGGACTAGCTTACAAAGGTGCAAGCTAAAATTTAATTTTATAATTCTACTTTTAAAAAGTAAAGTTTAGGGCCTCCCTGGTGGCGCAAGTGGTTGAGAGTCCGCCTGCCGATGCAGGGGATACGGGTTCGTGCCCCGGTCTGGGAGGATCCCATATGCCGCGGAGCGGCTGGGCCCGTGAGCCATGGCCGCTGAGCCTGCGCGTCCGGAGCCTGTGCTCCGCAACGGGGGAGGCGACGACAGTGAGAGGCCCGCATACCGCAAAAAAAAAAAAAAAAAAAAAAAAAAAAAGTAAAGTTTAGGGCTTCCCTGGTGGCGCAGTGGTTGAGAGTCCGCCTGCTGATGCAGGGGACGCGGGTTCGTGCCCCGGTCCGGGAAGATCCCACATGCTGTGGAGTGGCTGAGCCCGTGAGCCATGGCCGCTAAGCCTGTGCGTCTGGAGCCTGTGCTCCACAACGGGAGAGGCCACAACAGTGAGAGGCCCGCGTACCACAAAAAAATAAAAAAATAAAATAAATAAATAAAATAAAAAGTAAAGTTTATTTCATATTTTTAAAATAAATTTATTTGTTTATTTATTTTAAATTTTTGGCTGCATTGGGTCTTCGTTGCTACTTGTGGGCTTTCTCTAGTTGCAGCGAACGGGGGCTACTCTTCGTTGCGGTGCGCGGGCTTCTCACTATCATGGCCTCTCTTGTTGCGGAGCACGGGCTCTAGGCGCATCGGCTTCAGTAGTTGTGGCTCACGGGCTCTAGAGCACAGGCTCAGTAGTTGGTGGCACACTGGCTTAGTTGCTCCGCGGCATGTGGGATCTTCCCAGACCAGGGCTCGAACCCGTGTCCCCTGCAGTGGCAGGTGGACTCCTAACCACTGTGCCACCAGGGAAGCCCTATTTCATATTTTAAAAGCAGGATTTTACTCATTTATTTCTGAGTTGTGTTACCGAGCCAAGGGCTCATGTGCCCATGGTGCAGAAAGCCAAACTAACAGCGGATGTTTGCAGCAAAGTAAGGGTTTATTTGCAGGGTGCTAAGCAAGGAGAACATGCTCCAAAGACCCGAACTCCCCGATGGCTTTCAGGAAAGGGTTTTAAAGACAGTGTTAGGAGAGGGGGTTGTAGGGTGCATGATCAGCTCGTGGACCTTCTGATTGGTTGGTGGTGAGGTAACAGGGTGATGTTTTCGGAATCTCAACCTTCTGGTTCCAACCAGTCTGGGGTCTCCCTGCTTGTGGTCAGCATGTGGCCACCATCCTCCACCTGGGTGGGGGGGTCTTAATTTCTACAGAACAACTTAAAGATATGCATCAGATATCCCTTCTGGAGGAACTAGGAGTCCTGTGCCTCTTGTCCTAATCTTTAACTGCTTATGTCTGATCTTTAGAACTCAGGAAAGACCTAGAAAACTAAAGCCTTTTGTTCTACAAACAAGAAACAGGGGACACAGAGGGGCTTTTGTACCTGAGAAGGCCCCACAGGGTCGTGCTTGGTTTCAACCCCCCCTTTTCTTTTTATTTACAGATTTTATTTATTTATTTATTTGTTTGTTTTTTGGCTGCGTTGGGTCTTCATTGCTGGGCACGGACTTTCTCTAGTTGGGGCGAGTGGGGGCTACTCTTTGTTGTGGTGTGCGGGCTTCTCATTGCAGTGGCTTCTCTTGTTGCAGAGCCGGGCTCTAGGTGCATGGGCTTCAGTAGTTGTGGCACATGGGCTTCAGTAGTTGTGGCACATGGGCTTCAGTAGTTGTGGCTCGTGGGCTCTAGAGCGCAGGCTCAGTAGTTGTGGCGCACAGGCTTAGTTGCTCCGCGGCATGTGGGATCTTCCCGGACCAGGGCTCGAAGCTGTGTCCCCTGCATTGGCAGGAGGATTCTTAACCACTGCGCCACCAGGGAAGCCCCTGCCCCGCCCCTTTCCTTGATATGCCTCAATCCTGAGGGGAACAGGGTTGGGACAAGAAAACGAATAAAGTTTTGGGTAGAGAAATTAATCATAAACTCAGTAAGGGAACTCAGTTTTTTGTTTTGTTTTGTTTTTTGTTTCTTTGTTTGTTTGTTTGTTTTTTGCGGTACACGGGCCTCTCACTTCTGTGGTCTCTCCCGTTGCAGAGCACAGGCTCTGGACGTGCAGGCCCAGCGGCCATGGCTCACAGGCCCAGGCGCTCTGCGGCATGTGGGATCCTCCCAGACCGGGGCACGAACCCGTGTTCCCTGCATCGGCAGGCGGACTCGCAACCACTGCGCCACCAGGGAAGCCCGGGAACTCAGTTTTAAACCATGGCAATTAATTAATGTATAAGATGATGCAAAACTAAACAGAAAATAAATTAACCTAACAATTTTGTTTTCTCTAGTCTAATGGATTTTGAAGCCATAAATGGAATCTGTTTATAAGATTTTTATTTCACAAGTGACTAAGAATTGCAAATAAGCCACTCATTTGAAACCAACTCAGTTTGTATTCAAACCGATTCACATTCTTTCATTTTATTTTAAACAGAAAGTTCTTTCAGTTCAACTCAAATACTTATTGAGTGCCTGGTATGTATAAGGCAATATTTTACCCACTCAAGGGGCAGACCCTGGCTTCCAGGAACTCATAATCTACTTGGAGAGACAATACAGTCACAAATAATGAATGTGGAACAGCGGTCTAGAGCATATATTCTCAATAGAGGTGACATTACCACAAGGGGGTGAAAACTGGTTATGGGGGAGGTGAAAAAATCTTAGATATTACAAAGGTTTGTGGCCCTCCAAAAGGTCACAGTACATAGATACATGGCATATCTTTGTTATTAAAATTTAATGGGGCAAGGGGAAAGAATTCGGGAGAAAATGTATAAAAAAGGCTTCTTGGGGAAGCAATAATGAAAAAAGAGTTGAGTGTAAGGCAGGTGAATATGGTAGAGGACTTTACTGAAAGAGGAGAGGAGGTCTGTGGAGGCTGAGAAGCCTGAGGGGCAGCACCGTTAAGGAAGAATAGAGCTTCCAAAAGTAGTTTTAGAGAGAATATTTCTGGTGGCAGATAGGGCTAACCAGGAACAATAAATAGGTGTCATCTCACACAGCAGCACTGGTCTGTGGGTAGTGGCTGCCTAAACACCATAAAAACAAGGATTCTAAAACCAGGATCAGCAGAAAAGAATGTGATCAGTTAAAGATGTCTGCTATGAGCACAGAAGGTGTAAAGTGGAAGTATGAATACCACAAAGTATTTCCTCTTTCTGGCAACCATAAGCACATAGCAGAGTCAGCAAAGTGCAGGATATATTCAAGGAAAAGTAGGTACAGGTGAATGAATTCCTAAAGACCTCTCCTAATTTAAAACTCATAGGTCTAACAAAAAAGAAACCGACTCACGCAGATACAGAGAACTAGTGGATACCAGTAGGGAGACGGGAGGGGGAGGGGGAAGGGGAGGGGGAGGGGCAAGATAGAGGTAGGGGATTAAGAGGTACAACTACGACGTATAAAATAAATAAGTTGCAAGGATATATTGTACAGGGATTCCCTGGTGGCGCAGTGGTTGAGAGTCCGCCTGCTGATGCAGGGGACACGCGTTAGTGCCCTAGTCGGGGAAGATCCCACATGCCGCGGAGCGGCTGGGCCCGTGAGCCATGGCCGCTGGGCCTGCGCATCCGGAGCCTGTGCTCCGCAACGGGAGAGGCCACAGCACAAGGAATATAGCCAAGTTATTTTATAATAACTATAAATGGAATATAGCCTTTAAAAATTGTGAATCACTATGTTGTACACCTGAAACTTATATAATATTGTACATCAACTATACCTCAATTAAAAAAAAAAAGAATTCAAGACAGATTTTACCAAAACAATAAATGTAAAAGGGGAGGGAGCATTTTTATCATGTATAAATCCACATTCTCCTACATATCAGCATTATATATACTCTTAAAACAATTTTGTTAATAAAACACACATATAGTAAGTGCATAAAGCACAAATGTGCATAATTATAATTATACAAACACTTGTGTAATTACTACTGGGCAAGACAGAGAATATTGCTGGCACCCTAGAATTACCCCATGTGTTTCCCTATCACACCCACTCCCTTCACACAGAGGCAATATTACCCCAACTTTTAAGATAATCACTTCCTTATTTTGCCTAATAGTCTTACCACTCACCTTTGAATCCCTAAATAGTACAATTCAGTTTTGCCTGTTTTGAGTTTTAAAAAATGGAATTATATATATTTTTTCACTTGTTGCTTCTTTCACTTAACATTGTAAGATTACAAACAACTATGTATAAAATAAATAAGCTATAGCCATTATTTTGTAGTAACTTTAAATGGAGTACAACCTATAAAAATATTGAATTGCTATGTTGTACACCTGAAACTAATATAATATTGTCATATAATCAACTATACTTCAATAAATAAAATAATAAAATTTTAAAAATTAAATTAGAAAAAAAAATCATTGTAAGATTTATCCATGTTGTGTGTAGGTATGAGTTTCTCAAGGGTGTAGACCAGGCAGTGGAATTGCTGCCTCACAGGGCACTTCTTTAGCTTTATTAGATATAAATGCCACTCTCTCGAAGTTGAATATTGCAGCTTACTCTCCCACCAGCAGGATGTGAAAGTTCCCATTGCTCCAACAAAAAAATTGGTCATACTTTTAAATTTTGTCATTCTGGTAACTGTATATGTAGTATGATCTCAGGGTGGTTTCATTTTGTATTTACCAAATTGCTACTAAAATTGAGCACATTTTCACATGTCTATTGACCACTGAGACTTTGCTTTTGTCAAGTACCTGTTTAAATCTTTTGCCCACATTTGAAATTGTACTTATAGGAGTTTTTAAATAGATGTTGGATGAGACTTAATTTATTTGCTACGTGTGTTGCCATGATCTCTCTGATTCTGTGGCTTGTCTTTTTACTCTCTTTATGATGTCTTTCGATTAGCAGAAGTTTTTAATTTTAAAATATGCAAATATATCAATTTTTACCCTTTTTGGTGTATTGTTTAAGAAATCTCTCCCTTCACTGAAGCAATGGGGGGAGGCAAGGAGTGAATTGTTTTTAAATTTGGGCATAACATGGGACATTTTAATTTTTTTAATTAACATAAAATTCTATAAGCTAGAGTTATTATTATAGGCTGATGTGCCTGAGTAATACGTTTTGTGAGGAGGAGAAGGAAGAGCTAAATCTTAAAAGATTCATACTGAGTGTCAATGAGATTCGCAGAGGTAAAAAGACCTAGGAAGCCTTTTGTCTCTCCTGCAAGCTTTGCTCACTTGTTATGATTTTTTTTTTAAAGCATGTCCTCTGGCATCAGTACATTACCACAGAAACCAAATGCCCATTAATTCATAACGTCTTTGATTCTTCAAATATCTACTGAGCACTACTTTTTTTAGCATCTTTATTGGAGTATAATTGCTTTACAATGGGGTGTTAGTTTCTGCTTCATAGCAAAGTGAATCAGCTATACATATACATATGTCCCCAAATCTACTCACTCTTGCGTCTCCCTCCCTCCCACCCTCCCTATCCCACCCCTCTAGGTGGTCACAAAGCACCAAGCTGATCTCCCTGTGCTATGTGGCTGCTTCCCACTAGCTATCGATTTTACATTTGGTAGTGTATATATGTCCATGCCACTCTCTCACTTCATTCCAGCTTACCCTTCCCCCTCCCTGTATCCTCAAGTCCATTCTCTATGTCTGTGTCTTTATTCCTGTCCTGCCCCTAGGTTCTTCAGAACCATTTTTTTTTCAGATTCCATATATATGTGTTAGCATACATATTTATTTTTCTCTTTCTGACTTACTTCACTCTGTATGACAGTCTCTAGGTCCATCCACCTCACTACAAATAACTCAATTTCTTTTCTTTTCATGGCTGAGTAATATTCCATTGTATGTATGTGCCACATCTTCTTTATCCATTCATCTGTCAATGGACACTTAGGTTGCTTCCATGCCCTGGCTATTGTAAATAGTGCTGCATTGAGCATTGTGATACATGACTCTTTTTGAATTATGGTTTTCTCAGGGTATATGCCCAGTAGTGGGATTGCTGGGTCGTACGGTAGTTCTATTTTTAGTTTTTTAAGGAACCTCCATACTGTTCTCCATAGTGGCTGTATCAATTTATACTCCCACCAACAGGAGCACTATTTTAAAAAGGGCTTTCTGCTAATTAACGTGGAAGATGCAGAGATAAGGAGACTAGCTTTTCAGGGAGCTTAGACCTAGTAGGAAGGAAACATGTGTACCAGTGACCACTTGATAAATCCCTGTGAAAGGGATTAAGCTCCGTAAGAGAGATCCATGGGAGCCCCGAAAAGGGTGTGTGGCTCTTCAGTTGAGGAATCACTGAAGGCTTTCAGGTCACAGTTGAAATCAATCTCAAAAGATGGGCAGGCTGGGAAGAGGAGTGGTGGTGGCATGGGCATTCCAGGTATGAGAATGCCACAAGCAGAAACTCAGCCATGAGCAACTGAGTCGAGGGGGCAATGCCCACAGGCCAATCAAACATGACCTTGGTTTTTATTTTTATTTTTATTTTTTTTATTTTTATTTTTTGCGGTATGCGGGCCTCTCACTGTTGTGGCCTCCCCCGTTGCGGAGCACAGGCTCCGGACGCGCAGGCTCAGCGGCCATGGCTCACGGGCCCAGCCGCTCCGCGGCATATGGGATCCTCCCAGACCGGGGCACGAACCCGTATCCCCTGCATCGGCAGGCGGACTCTCAACCACTTGCGCCACCAGGGAGGCCCCGACCTTGGTTTTTATATGTGGAAGAATGTAGAAAGACTCTCTCCCACCTACCCATAAATTCTAAGTCTGCAGCTCTGTTTCAAAGATGCTTGAAATTGTAAGCAAATATTGGACCAAGCAGAAGTTCAACTTGTCCTCATAACTTCCTGCAAAAATAATTTTTAAATTTAAATATCACTAATGATATCATCAAACCATGACAGAACTGCTTTTTAGTTTTGTTTTTGTTGCTTGTTTGTTTTTATAAGTAGTACTTATTCACTCTTGTGCAAAACTGAATTCATGGGGACACTTTTTTTTTTTTGCGGTACGCGGGCCTCTCACTGTTGTGGCCTCTCCCGTTGCGGAGCACAGGCTCCGGACGCACAGGCTCAGCGGCCATGGCTCACGGGCCCAGCCGCTCCGCGGCACGTGGGATCTTCCCGGACCAGGGCACGAACCCGTGTCCCCTGCATCAGCAGGTGGACTCTCAACCACTGCGCCACCAGGGAAACCCCATGGGGACAATTTTTTAAGGCAAAGCTTGCAGTGATTCACTTTTTATGTGGCACTTAAATGCCACGGATCATGAACTTGCTCCTTTCTCTCCTTCCTTTCATCATACTAACACCAGGACCTGTATGTTCTGTTTAAATAGTCTAATTGGCCCAGGAGAAAATGAACCCTTGTTTTTATTTCCTCTGTTATTGTCCATTACAACTCCTGAACAACATTATAAGCTGAAATGATAACTTGGGGAGATGCTAACATATAAATCTGGACTTCTGCAAAATAGTCTACATTTATTCATTCATTATAAAGTTGTCCAGTCAGAATGGAATTAAACCAGGCCACTCCTCTCTGTAGTCAGGGCTTCCCTGAGTTCATTCTACACTTGCTGTAGAGATGGTGTGGTATTGTGGAAAGGGGGAAACTAGAGACAGTTCATGACAAAACTCTGGGTTTCAATTTCTTTACTCATAAAATGGGGAAAATAATATATTCTCTGCCCACCTGAAAGGATTGTCATAAGAAACAAATACGCTAATTCACATGGAAAATAGTACACCGAAAGCATTGCACAAATCGAAGGTACTTTTCTTAGTTTAGTCCATGAGATCTTTTGTTAGTGGGAAGCCAGGCTTTTTCTTGATTGTCTGTTGATGCCGTATCAACCCCTCTCCCTTAAAAACATCCAAGTAGAGTCTTCTTTTTGTTTTCTTATGAAATGAGTAGAAGAAGGCAGGAAAGGGAGAAGAAAACATTTACTGAGCATCTGCTATGCTCCAGGGTCTGTGCAAAGAACTTTACATTCACCACCTCACTGGTATTATTAGGACCATCTGTGTTTTACAAAAGAGAAACAGGAGGCTCAGAAAGATAGGGTGACTACGTCAGTGTCACATAGCTAGCAAGCAACAGAGCTGGGATGCAAACCCAGGGTCAATCTGACTCTAAAGCCATTGATACTATTTCTCACACACTCCACTGCTTCTCTGATAAATACATCACAGAGAAATGATGTGTCCAAATATTTTGTAGTATACAGTTGTAGAGTCGGTTGAACGCATTTCTCCCCCATCTGTGGCCTGGCTGCTCTGCTTGTGCTGTTAATACAGTCCCTGGCTTGCTCCCCCTAGATCCCACACTCACGTCTGCCTGCATTGAAAGATGAGCTTATGGGACTCCCCTGGTGGTCCAATGGCTAAGACTCCGCACTCCAAATGCAGGGGGCCCGGGTTCGATCCCTGGTCAGGGAACTAGATCCCGCATGCCACAATTAAAGATCCTGTGTGCCACAACTAAGACCCGATGCAGCCAAATAAATTAAAAAATTAAAATTAAAAAACAAACAAACAGGGCTTCCCTGGTGGCGCAGTGGTTGAGAGCCCGCCTGCCGATGCAGGGGACACGGGTTCGTGCCCCGGTTTGGGAAGATCCCACATGCAGCGGAGTGGCTGGGCCCGTGAGCCATGGCCGCTGGGCCTGCGCGTCCGGAGCCTGTGCTCCGCAACGGGAGAGGCCACAACAGTGAGAGGCCCGCGTAACACAAAAAAACAAACAAACAAACAAACAAAGGTTCTTAACTGCCTCTCAGGAAGGTACTAAGTTACTCAGTTAACTAACAGCACTTTTTGGATAAAAATTTCTGTAGGGAATAGGAGATGTAGGCCCTGTCCTCTTAGAGCTTCCAGGAGAGAATTTGAAGTTCTCTCTGGTCCTGTAATGACTTCACCAGTCAAATCCTTTCAGAAACCCGTGCTACAGGGGAAATATCCTTTCCAAGCTCAGTAAATAGAGTTACTTCAGGAGCTACTGGAGACTGTGAGGGACTCACTTGTCCTGTCAAACAGTTGTCCCTCTGTAAGTCTTCAGACCTCTTCCCCTTTCTACCATGATTAGATGCTCCAAACCAAAAGGCATTCCACATCTCACAGATGTTCTGAAAATATCAGGACATATTTTAAATCAGAATGTCCTTTAGAAAACCAGGGACAGAGAGGTCTCAGACATATTTCAAATTGAGTCTGGCTCTAAGGACCTCCCAAGAGATGGGAAGATGCTAACCTTCCAAAGTCTTATCTGGGCATCCAGAGACTGTCCTAAGATACTCAGCCTTTGAGAAACTGTCTCCACACTTACTGTTTTACCCCATTCATAAAGGTTGAGAAGCCTGCTGTCGGCCAAACATCACACCCTAGTGCATTCAGACTTGCCCCATCCTATAATTCTCCCTGGGGAGAACTCACTCCAGGGTCAACCCCAGTCTCTACCCTGACATTCTCCTGCTGCCTATTCAAGAAGAATAATTCTACCCTGATCCCTCCTTCTCATCTTTGAATAGTTCTAGGCCTGGTTCCCTCACGTGATTCTCTACCTGGGTCACACACCTTGAACATTAGCCAGAAACCTCTTCTCTATTCTTGTGTCCCCTTCCCCTTGACTATTTTCTCTGGAAGATATTCTTGATTCTGAGATATTTTCCTCCCACTTAACCCACCCCATATTTCATTAAACGAATGGAGGAACTGGAGGGAAATCCCATGTGCTGTGCTCCTTCCACTGACAGGCACAGTGGAGGCTCTTCATACACACTGACTTATTTAACCATCACAAAGGCCCTGTTAGGAAATGTAAGAGAATTTTAAAACTTTGCCAAAGTTACCAGCTAGGAGGTGGTATCGTCGGCTATTGTAGTGTCAACTGGGAAAAAAAACCCAACACGACATGAGAGCTGTGAGTTTCAGTTTTATTTGGGGACTTACTAAGGACTCTAGCCCAGGATACAGTCTCTTAAAGAGCTCTGAGGAACTGCTCCCAAGAGGTGAGGCGGGCAGGTCAGTATATATTTGTGGTTTTGGAGAAGGGTCACGTGCAATCAGGCACACATTTGGTAGAAGGTTAGTCATGAGGAACAGGTATCTCAGTCAGTGACGTTAGATCTTTTCTAAGTATGGGAAGATGTAAGAATCCAGGGTCATAAAAAAATTTCTCCTGAAATATTTCTAGCTATGTAAGGGCTTGTTTTCCCAGAGTACCGAGTGCCTCATCCTGATCTTCACCTGAATTCCTTTCACGGTGAATTGTAGGTCAGTGGCTGCAGTGGCTAATGACTTGATTCTTGTAGAACTGGGCGGTGGGCAACATTCTTTGTTTTACAGTAGAGTTGAGACTTGAAACCAGGACCCATCTGGTTCCCAAACCACTGCCCTTTCGAGTATCCTCCCAGCCTCCCAAGTAAACCAGCCTGTTCTATACACCGCTAGTCACTACCTGTGTCATAACTGATGTCTCCTGATGATTCAAGTTGTTCCCAAAAGTTAGGATATATTTCATAACAAGTCTTTTCTTCTAATCAAAGATTGAGTCGAATTAAAATAAGATTAGACTAGAAGCAGTCTTTTAAAAATAAAGATAAAAAGGAAGCAGTCTCTCATTACCACTTTGTGGGAAGATTTGCAGTTTCTCAAAATTCAATAGTATCAGTAAGTTTGGGATTTTCAAATGATGTGGGGTTGACCACTAGGGCCAGAGTTTCAATGTTGCATTTGTTTTCCAGAAAAGGAGCTCAGCATAAAATGCAGCTAATAGTGGGGTTTTGTTTGGGTTTTTTGCATAATAAAAGTCGTAACTGAGCAACATTAACTACAGACACTCCTCCCCATAAATCCATGGAGACTCTGTGAAAAGCATTTCAGAGAAATCCAAACCCCAAGTAGTCTTTGGCAAGGGGTAATTTGCCATGATGGTAGTTAAATAAGGAGAATATTGAGTAGCTGACTACAAAGAAGCATCTGAAAATGAAAATAGCTGTGGCTGAAGTCCCTCAATAGAAAGTGTATATAAAATTTCTCACACGTGGCAGCCCAAACTGGTCTCTGCTTTTTATGAGACAAATTTGACAGTGCATACCAAGGAGCTTAAATCATACCCTTTTGGCCTAATAATCCCACTCCTGAGAATCTATCTCAAGGAAATAAGTCATAAAGAATAAGGAAGACTGTACATATTTCTATAGCAGCATTATTTATAATTAACAGAAAACTGGAAACAGCCTAATTTTATAATAATAAAGGAAAGGCTTAGTACATTTTGGTATCTTAATTCTTTGGGATATCATGCAGCTATTAAAAATATCATCCTACTGTACAAACAGGAAAAAGGATAAGCATAGAATACAGAATGCAAATACTCAGAAGTTATAGATATGCAGAAATACACATGTTGATAAAGAGTAGGAGGTGACACAAAGAGATGAAACTAAGTATGTTAGCACAGTGAGATGACAAGTTTTAAACATTAAAATTTTCTTTTGTGGGCTTCCCTGGTGGCGCAGTGGTTGGGAGTCCGCCTGCCGATTCAGGGGACGCGGGTTCGTGCCCCAGTCCGGGAAGATCCCACATGCCACGGAGCGGCTGGGCCCGTGAGCCATGGCTGCTGAGCCTGCGCGTCCGGAGCCTGTGCTCCGCAACGGGAGAGGCCACAACAGTGAGAGGCCCGCGTACTACAAAAAAAAAAAAAAAAAATCTTTTGTAACGACCATATTTAGTTTTTAGGGACTTTTTTTCCCCTGTTTTATCTGCTGCAACTTATATAGAATCATGTTTCCTAATTATTGTTGGATCAGAAGATTATTCTACAAAAGACACATGGGGAACATGCTAGCCAAGTGTGAAATATAGAGAATTACTAATTTACAAATACTAATGCTATTGTTTTAATTTGCAGTGAAGGGAATTTGGCTACAAAGCAGGTTGTGTTCCTTCAGAGACCAGTTATGTGGAATTCAGCCACTCAAACACCGGAAGTGAGTAAAATTGATGCTTTATGATCTAAATGTTACACTGAAGCATTTAATCCTTAAACTCTCTTTGTAATTCTAAATGGTGAACAGATGAGGAAGTGCAGAGCTGATAAGGAAACAGTCTTCTGAACCAGCATATAACAAAGGAAATGTGCCAGCAAACAGGCATGTGAGACAGTTCTGAAGGGGATCAGAATATTACTCTAAAATATGCCACTTGGGCATAAGGATTACTATTTTGAGCTAAAGGCAATTAAAAAACAGCAGACACAGGAGGACCTCTCTACCCTCTCCCTTTCTGACAAAAGCAGAGCATAAATTTCCCTTTTAAAAGGTGACAGAAATTTCCATTTGTAAAGTTGCCTCCCTCTCCTGTACCAGAGATGACTCATCACTGGGAAGGACACAGACTGTAGTCCCCACAAACAAACCTTACTAAAGCCTTCTTTTCCATCAGTTTCCCCAAATACTTGCCTTCCCACAGTCTACTGCCCCTAGAAGCCCAAACCCCTTTTCCTTTGTCTAGTCACTTCACCACAGTTTATCACCCCTTGTAAAATGATATATAATCTCCCGGTCTAACTGCCTGTTTGGGTTTTCACTTCTCTGTGCAGCCCCCATGTGCATCCAAAACAAACCTTTTCTCCTATTAATCTTTTTTTTAGTTTAATTTGCTGGTCTGAGAGACTGAACATAATATGATAGAGGAAAAGTTTTTTCCTCTCCACAGTTATAAGCCTTATAAGTGAATGTGCGTGATATCTGTGTGATCTTGTCTATCTTGACTTCTGACAGCACTTTTGTATTGTCTCCTCAAGGTCACATTTTTTCAGCCCTTTGCTGAAGGGCTATGCTGAGCCTCAAGTCACCTTATCCTTAACAGACCCCTACTAGATGCACACCTAGAATAGTATCATTGAATGAAGCAATTTGTGCATTAATTACTTAAAGCATAACCTTCAAAACGGGAAGTTTGCAAATAGACCAGAAAATTATTTGAAGTGATTCTTTTTCTGTATATCAAGAAAATATTGTTTTAGAAAACTTTAAAGTTTTCTAAACTAGCAAAGCTAGACTGACAGTGTATGTAATGCAGCCATGCTATGTTGTCTCACATTAATTTTGGAAAGACTCTAGCTGGCTCCATAGGTAAGCAGGTAGAGAGGTGGAAAGGTGGATAGGATATTCCTCCCATGGGAGGAAAGCAGAGTGATCAAGTACACAGATTTTAGAAACACTGAATTAGAGCCCACAGGTGAGCAGGGCCTCCCAACCAGGGTGAGAGTGGCTCAAGTTCACAAGTTCATTAAGAAATATTCGGTTAAGAAGAAGCAAGGTGGATCTATGTAAAGAATGGCCAGAAAAGGTTTTCATTCTTCTTTCTCCTTCCTCAAAGCAACTTCTCACCATGCTACAGCCTTTTCTTTCCTTTTCCTTTTTCTTTCTTTCTTTTTTTTTTTTAAACATTCTGCAAACAGCCATCATTTTTGAGAAAGATCAACAGAATTCACAGCCTCATGGGATTTTGACTAACTGAGGGCCCTGGAATTGGTGTTTGTGAAGATATAAGACCCCAATTCAGCTGCTTCATGGTCTGCTTTCTTAGGGTTAGATATCAGTTCTCTGTTTCCCTGAAAATAACTGAGCTCTTTTTGTTTAACTTTAAATAGCATTCAGTAGTCTAGTGGTAGCTTTTCTTTGGGTAATCTTTATATTTATATCCATTGTAATATAAAATTTCTGGCTCATTTATATAATAGTAAGGAAGTACATAAATGGTCAGTTTTCATCAATGAGAAGCCCAGGAGTAATATATTTTATAGCTTAGAATTCTACTTCTAAACGGATTTACTCTTTCTTCCTTTGATAAATTTTTAATTTTCCTAGCAGGAAATCTCAGGATATTGAGATTATTTCAGGGCAGAACATGTAGGTGGTTCAGTCTGGAGCTGAAGTATGTAATAGCTATAATAGAAAACCAATTTGTAAATTCTTTTAATTCTCTTTAGTGGAAATAATTTGTTACTTTATCTCGAGAAGGTAGTAGACTATCAGTATCGCCATAGAGTTAATTTAGCTATCTCATATATATTTTGTGAAAGTTATACATTTATAACATGCCTTGAAAAAAATTTTTATGCAGTTGTAGGTCTGTAATGGGACTATTCTTTGCTTGTACCTTGAAATCAGTTGTTGTTTGGGAGGGGCTGATAAGGGGATTGCTTCATTTATAAAGGTTTTCAAAGAATTATTTCAAAGGTGTTTAGTTCTTTTATTTATTTATTTATTTATTTATTTATTTATTTATTTATTTATTTATTTATTTATTTATTTATTTATTTGGCTGAACCAGCTCTTATGCAGCAGGTGGGCTCCTTAGTTGCTCCTTAGTTGAACTCTTAGTTGCGGCATGCATGCGGGATCCAGTTCCCTGACCAGGGATCGAACCCAGGCCCCCTGCACTGGGAGCGTGGAGTCTGCGCCACCAGGGAAGTCCCTAGTTCTTTTTTTAAAAAATAAATTTTTAAATTTTATTTTTGGTTGCGTTGGGTCTTTGCTGCACGCAGGCTTTTCTCTGGTTGTGGTGAGTGGGGGCTTCTCTTGTTGCGGAGTACAGGCTCTAGGCGCACGGGTTTCAGTAGTTGTGGCTTATGGGCTCTAGGGCGCGCAGGCTCAGTAGTTGTGGTGCATGGGCTTAGTTGCTCTGCAGAATGTGGGATCTTCCTGGGCCAGGGATCGAACCTGTGTCCCCTGCATTGGCAGGCAGATGCCTAACCACTGTGCCACCAGGAAAGCCCAAAGGTGTTTAGTTCTAAAAACCACTTGGTGGAAATTTGAGACAATTATAAACATTGCCTTAGGATCGTTAATGAGTTTTCAGTAAAATGATAAATTTCATGGGCTGGTAGAAACTGATCTAGGGTTTAACCCTTGAAAAGAAAGTTCTCTCTTTTACTGAGATTAATGTCAAGATATATATAAGACTTTTTGTATTCAGTTGCACTCAACATAGAACAGTACTTTTATGTTAAGCAAAGCCATTTCATGCCTCTGTATAGGGGAGGGAATTGATAATCACATGATGAAGAAAGCATATTGTTGGAATTTTTTCTTCTGCAGTTATAAAGACCTTTACGTTTGGAATTTGTTTATCATCCAAAAATATGTTTTTACACAATATTCTAGATAGCTTGAGAAATTTTTTAAATATGGAAAATATCAATTCAAAATATTTATACTCCCAATTACTGCCTCAATTTTCTTTAAGCTATTGAAAGATAGTTTGTTTTAGGAAAATTAGAAAAATTTTAGAAAAAAATTAATAGGAGAAAATCTTCTGAACTGGAGCTAAGCAAAGAGCTCTTAGACATGACACCAAAAGCATAATTCATTTTAAAAAATTGATAAATTAGACCTTATCAAAATTTAAAACTTTTGCTCTGTGAATAACACTAAGAAAATAACAGAAAAGCCACAGACTGGGAGGAAAAAATAACTTTGTAAATCACGTATATGACAAAGGACTTGTATCCAGAAGGTATCAAGAACTCTCAAAACTTAAAAAATAAATAAACAACGCAGGCAAAATTTAGTTAAAAGTCTTGGACATCTAACCAATGAGGATATGTAGATTAGAAATAAGCACATAAAAAGACATTTAAATCATTAGTCATTAAGGGAAATGCAAGTGAAAACCATGATGAGACACTACTATGCATCTACTAGAATGACTAAGATTAAAAAATATTGACAATATTAAGAACTATCAAGGATGAGGATCAATCAGAACTATCAAACGCTGCTGGTGGGAATGCAAAATGGTGCACCCTCTCTGGAAAACAGTTTGGCAGCTTCTTATGGGGTTAAACATACACTTACATATGACCTAGCAATCCCACTCTTGGGCATTTACCCTAGAGAAATAAAAACTTTTGTTCACACAAAAAGCTACACATAAATGTTTATATGCTCTATTCATAATCTCCAAAAACTGGAAAAAATCCAAATGTCCTCAGCAGGTGTATGGATAAACGGCTGTGGTACTTCCATACAATGAAATACTACTCAGAAATAAAAACAAATGCACTCTTGATATGCACAATGGCGTGGATTAATCTCAAAAAGCATGCTGATTAAAAGAAGCCAGTTTCAGGGAGTTCCCTGGTGGTCCAGTGGTTAGGTCTTGGCACTTTCACTGCCGGGGCCTGGGTTCAATCCCTGATCGGGGAGCTAAAATTCTGCAAGCTGCACAGCACGGTGCAGCCAAAAAAAAAAAAAAAAAAAGCCAGTCTCAAAAGGTTATAGACTATACTATTCTATTTTTTTTTTAATTTTTAAAATTTATTTATTTATTTATGGCTGCATTGGGTCTTTGTTGCTGCATGCGGGCTTTCTGTAGTTGCGGCGAGCAGGGGCTACTCTTCATTGTGGTGCATGGGCTCCTCATTGCGGTGGTTTCTCTTATTGCAGAGCATGGGCTCTAGGAGCTTGGGCTTCAGTAGTTGCAGCACACGGGTTCAGTAGTTGCAGCACTTGGGCCCTAGAGCGCCCGGACTTCAGTAGTTGCGGTGTGTGGGCTCAGTAGTTGTGGCTCACGGGCTCTGGAGAACAGGCTCATTAGTTGTGGCGCATGAGATTAGTTGCTCCGAGGCATGTGGGATCTTCCCAAACCAGGGGTCGAATCCGTGTCCCCTGTATTGGCAGGCAGACTCTCAACCACTGCACCACTAGGGAAGTCCCTGTGCTATTCTATTTATATGACATCCTCAAAAAGGCAGAACTGTACTGTGGATAACAGATCATGGGTTGCCAGAGATTTGGGGTTTGGGGAAGGGTGTGATAAAGGGATAGCATGGGGGGTTTTCAGAGGGATAATAGAACTGTTCTGTGTCCTGATTGTGATTTGTACACAAATTTATACACATGTATTAAAATTCATAGAACTTTACACTTTTACATATTTACTTTTAAATTTAAAAGATTGTATGCTTTATAATTTTAATTTTTTTTAATTTAAAAATAAAATAAAAATGTTATGAAAGATTGTATGCTTTATAAATCACATAGGCTATATTTTTTATACCTTTGTCCTTCAGTAAAAACTCTCCTTGGATAATGGAATTTTTATGAAGTATAATGAGATTGTTAACCTCCCTTTCCTCTACATGAGGCTCTGTAGTATAAATAAAGCAAGGTTCTTTTTATCTTGCTCTTCCTTTTATCTATTTAAAAAATTTTTTCTTTATTTTGGGGGGAGGGCTCTAGATAGACTCAAGGAAGTGATAGCTATGCTAAGCAGGGTAAGAGACTCTGACCAGGATTTTACCTCCATCTATTAAATGTTCTCAATTTTTCTTCCAAGATCTTCTTTCTTAAGTTTTCTGTTTCTTTGAAGACTCAAGTAAAAAACACATCAGATTTTTCTATTACCTAAAAATCTTTATTTCAGTTAAATTCTTCAGCCCATTTCCCTTTGATAATTATTTATAAGAAACAACAGTTCATTTAAAAGTATTTAGTTTCCACTGACTCAGAGTAGGGTTTCCATCCAGTGGTGTTCTTAGGGGTAGACAACAAACCATGAAAGGGATTCCAGGGGATGGGTGTGTGTGTGTGTGTGTGTGTGTGTGCGTATGTGTGTGTGTGTGTGTGTGTACAAACAGCTTCTGCCAGGCTCTCCAAGCTTCCGTGTCCTCATCTGTAGAATGGACAATGTTAGTACCTACCACAGGGTTGGGAGGAGGATTCAGTTAGAAAACATGTAGGGGGCTGGGCACAGCACCTGGTCACATGGAATGTTGCTTTTGTTTACATAGGAATGTTTTTCTTTCAATTCTAGATGATTAAATACTAACTCTATGGAGAAACTGAAGAAAAAATCCAGAAACTCCTAATGACCCTCCATTTTCTCCAGCTAAAAATTACCTTCAGCTAATGTGTAGGAATGTAGTGCATTGATGCTTTTTGATGTTCAAAAAAACACACATGAACATATATACATATGTTAATATTTATATATATATATAAAGCAAATATGGCAAAATATTAACAAGTTTTGAACTAGGTAGTAGGTTCATTGTAGTATCCTTTAAACTTTCTGTATATTTGAAATTTTTCATAATTGGAAAGTTGGGAAAAATTAAGCTAAAAAGCATTAGCTGCCAAAAAATTTTTTCTGTTAGCTATTAAGTGGTAACTAATTAGTTACTAAGATGCTATGCCAAAAAGACCAATTAGAATGATTTAAATACAACAGAAGGGTCTCTCTCATAATTATCTAAAGATGCGCAGGCAATCCAGGGTGGGCAAAGCTCTGCCTCCTGACTGGTCAGCTCTGCCACCCTCAACATTTGGCTTCTGCCTCTGGACCCAGGACTGCTTCTTCACTCATTGCTGTGTCCAACCAGCAAGAAGTAGGAAATTCCAGGCATGCTTCTAAGGCACTGACCCCCAAGTCACAGACATATTTCTTCTCACATCCCATTGGCCTGAACTTTATGTCACCACAAGCATCTGCAAGGGAGGCTGGGAAATGTAATTGGGGCAACCATTGCTGGTACCGTAGTGAAATACTACATGCCTAGCTAAAAATTGCAAGGCATTGGTGGTGAGGTGGGTGCAGAGTTCTGTTATTAAAAGAAAGATAGAGGGCTTCCCTGGTAGCGCAGTGGTTGAGAGTCCGCCTGCCGATGCAGGGGACAGGGGTTCGTGCCCCAGTCCGGGAGGATCCCACATGCCGCGGAGCGGCTGGGCCCGTGAGCCATGGCCGCTGGGCCTGCGTGTCCGGAGCCTGTGTTCCGCAACGGGAGAAGCCACAACAGTGAGAGGTCCACGTACTGCAAAAAAAAAAAAAGAAAGAAAGAAAAGAAAGATAGAGAGAATAGACCCTGGGAGACAGGAGTTAAATTTAAATGGTTCCAATTTACATGTGTTTTTCTTCTTTAGAGAAGTTTTGCATTCAAGTTATTTTCTTGTCTTTAAAATGTATCTCAAAACGAATGATTTCAAGTGGTAAAGACTTCTTGGGCGCATCTATTGAATCATTTCTCTAATACAAACCAAGAAGTGAAGGAGCTGCAGTCACAGAAATGTTCTGAATTAGATCTTTTGAAGGTAACTATAAATAAAATCACATGGGGACTTCCCTGGTGGCACAGTGGTTAAGAGGCTGCCTGCCAATGTAGGGGACATGGGTTCGAACCCTGGTCCGGGAAGATCCCACATTCCGCAGAGCAACTAAGCCTGTGCGCCACAACTGCTGAGCCTGTGCTCTAGAGCCCGCGAGCGACAACTACTGAGCCCATGTGCCACAACTACTGAAGCTTGTGTGCCTAGAACCCGTGCTCCGAAACAGGATAAGTCACTGCAGTGAGGGGCCTGCTCACCGCAACAAAGAGTAGCCCCTGCTAGATGCAGATTGAGAAGGCCTGTGTGCAGCAACAAAGACCCAACGCAGCCAAAAATAAACACATTCATAAATTAAAATAATAATAATAAAAAAATAAAATCACATGAATACTAAGAAATATTTACTGTATACATTAACTTCTTTCCTTACTGCATGGTAAGATAATTATTTAATCAAACTTTGTTCTTACTTTTCCATTCATTTGAAGTTCATTTGAAATTATTGGAAAGTCATAGGGTCATATTTCATTCACTAGCTGTTAGTATCCTCAGTTGAAGTCCATGTGAAATCTAATTTGGTGCCAGTATAAATAGAATATATCAGGTACCTCACAGAGCATCATGTATAAATAAAAATGAAAGCATTTTGCTTTCATTAATGAAGTCCTTCATCTAGGGAATGCTTTTTACTCAAAGCAAACGGGCTTCTTACTGGTGTGGGCAGAAGGGAAGAGGGATCACCGCAGCCACAGGGCAGTGTGCAGGCTGGAGAGAAGCCCTCTTCTGGGCCACCCGCACTTGTTTCCATATGACTTATTGGTGTCCCTTGGGGTGTAAGGGACAGAAACCCTTCTCAGATTAGCCTATGTCCATAAGGGAATTTATTGGCTTCTAGGTGGGAAGGATTCTGACATAGCTCATAATATCAAAAAGAGAGCTACAGGGCTTCCCTGGTGGCGCAGTGGTTGAGAGTCCGCCTGCCGATGCAGGGGACACGGGTTCGTGCCCCGGTCCAGGAGGATCCCACATGCCGCGGAGCGGCTGGGCCTGCGCGTCCGGAGCCTGTGCTTCGCAACGGGAGAGGCCACAACAATGAGAGGCCCACATACCGCAAAAAAATAAAAAAAAAAAAAGAGAGCTACAAAAAACAGTGCCTCAGGGACTGATTCCAGAGATTCAACAGCCCCAGGATGTTCTGTTTGTTTCAGCTTCTTCTACGTATGTATGTGCAGAGGGCTTCTTATGAAGTGAGTATGGCCACCTCATCAAAAAGAATGAAATTCTTGAAATAACTCAGACAGAGAAAGACAAATACTGTATGTTATCACTTATATGTGGAATCTAAAAAATAAAACAAACAAATGAATATAACAAAAAGAAGCACACTCACAGATATAGAGAACAAACCAGTGGTTACCAGAGGGGAGAGGAAAGGAGGGGGAGGGGCAGGAGAGGGGGAGGGGGTTAAGAGGTACAAACTACTATGTATAAAATAAATAAGCTACAAGGATATATTGTACAGCACAGGGAATATAGCCAATATTTTATAATGACTTTAAATGGAGTATAATCTATAAAAATATTGAATCACTGTTGTACACCTGAAACTAATACAATATTGTAAATCAACTATACTTCAATTTTTAGAAAGAAAGAACTTCTTTACCCTAGAGTCAATATAGCAATCCCAGGGAAGGACTCTGATTGGATCTGATTGGGTCACATGCCCACACTGCAGTAGAGAGGAAGGTGGATAGGAAAGCTAGCTGGAAAGATGGTTGTCCATGACACCTTTTTCCCTTCCCAGGTTTGAATGATTTTGACCGCCCCAAGCTTGGATGACTCAGGAACATATTCTGTGAGCAAGAAGGGTTGGGGTTTTTCTGCATGATTCAAAAGCTTGGACTCTTCTAACTGGTACTGGAGTCACACTTAGTCTACAGTGGCTTCCTATTCCTCTTTCAACCCTGAGACACACAAGGAAGAGAAATCCTGAATGTCCACTCCATGTTTTTATTACTTTATAAACCATATTTTTTAGCTACTCCTCCACTCTATCCATCATAACACTGTCCAAGACTGCAATGTCTTATGATTGCTGGTATAATTCTGACTTTGTTCTTTTGCTTTTGTTTTTAAGACGTCAACAGTGGAAAATGAAAGATACATTGGTAGGACACCCTAACTGAAACTGGTTTGTCACTGAGTCTCATGTATTTGAAATGGGTCATTCATTTTTAGTAAATGAGGATGATTCTCAGAAGTTGACCGATTTTATCAAAGGGTAGCATTAGATCTGCATGCGACTCTTGGTAGAATCTGCTCTCATTCTACAGTGAAAATATCAGAAGTGAGAACCTATATGAATAAGTCTGGCAATGTTGCATGAAAAGTCTCCTTATTGACATAGGGAAATACTCAAAATACAGTGAGTGTTAAGTGCAAAAGTGAGCTAGCTGTAACATCCATGTGTGCATATGCAAATACATAGTAAAACATGCCAAATTTAAACAGTGGTATCTCTGTGAGATGGGATTGTGGGTGGGTTTTGCTTTTTTCTTTATTTTTGCCTGCTTTTCTATGCTGAGCGTGTATTATTTTTGTAATTGGAAATTTTTATTTGAGAAACATACAAATCTTTGACCACAAATCTACTCATATTTTTGCAGAGCAGATGATGTGAAAAAAATAAGGTAAGACACTCTCAGGCTCCAGTTCAAAGCCAGCCACTCCCTGACCTTGGACAAATACCATCTTCCTTCTGGGTCTTACCTCTGTACAATGAGGGATTAAAGTAGATGATCTCCAAGGACTGGTCAGGCTTCAGTCTCCTACGCTCTAAGTTATAAGGAAATTGCAATTTGATTTGTTGGAAAAGCTATTATTTCATGTAGAGTGAGGGAGGCGACATCATTGCTGAACATGTATTTATTAAAAGTCACTTGGTAAAAAAAGAGAAGAGTTTGTTCTGAAATCTTTTATAGAGTTAGGTATTTTGTCATCTTCTAATACTTAAAATTTGGTGGCTGTTTACTTATGAATACTTATTTAAAAGTGAATTACTGTCACTATCTTATTATTCTGAATAATATCCAATTTTTATTAAGAAAATTCTCACTGAGTATGTGAGAGCTGGCCTCTATTGGCTGATGTACAAGAAGGAGTTTATTGCAAAATTCACCTTTGGCCCTGGTGCTGGTGAAAAAGGAAAGATCCAGGCTGCCAAGTGCTCCCAGGCTCCCCCTCCTTCCCATTTCATTCAGTCAACAGGAGAGGTCATTCAGGAGTGAATGCACCCTTTGTGCCTGTGGGAAAGGAGCCAGAAGCTAGGCTTGAGAAAGGAGCAGTACCGGTCAGCCCTGCCTGCAGCCAAAAGGCTATATCCGCACTGACCAGCGTCCCAATGCCAGGGAGAACGTGACATTCTCAAATCCTCTACCCTGAGAGTACATCTGTCAGGTTCCACTGCTTGTATTAAATTCAGTACATTTCGTGAATGGGAAGAAAAAGGGAAAAGATTTGAGATCTGAGACTTGCACTTGATGAATGCAAATGAAAATGTCCCTACCATCAAGCTATGTCTGACTTGGGCTGTGAGAGTGGGCTTTTATTGAGGAAGGACCCACTGCAGACTTGTTCCTTTCAACTTGTCCAAGGACTCCAGTAACTCAGCCAAGAAAAAGATGAGCTGCCAACACACTCCTTTCAACGCAACACACTGAGGCCTGCATCTTCCTATACAAATAGTGCCATCAACCGTGGTTACAGTCCACAGTAGTCCGCAAAATTCAGTTTAATACAGCTGTTTGCATGGTATATTTGCCATGAAAGCCAGTATGAAATCCTTTTATTTTTTAAAAATTTTTTGCCCCACCGCACGGCATGCAGGATCTTAGCTCCCCCGACCAGGGATCAAAGCCGCGCCCACTGCAGTGGAAGCCTGGAGTCTTAACCACTGGACCGCCAGGGAAGTCCATGCATTTGTATTTTATACAATATAGTTCAAGAAACCTATGGATTAACAAACTTTCGTAAGACTAGCCTAGGCATCTGACTTCTATATATTTTTCTGAGAGTTTTTTTTGAGTAATTTTCGTTCTCACATTTGAGAAAATGTAACCCTAGTTTCCAACTAACATATAAATGAGCTTTAAGCAAATAAACTCTTTGTAATCTGGGAAATTACTGGGCTTTTTAAATGTTTTTAAAATTTTATCTTTATCTTATTTATCCTTACTCAGTTTTTGTGCCTGAGTATATGATCATGATCTAATATCTGTCACGTTATCAGTATTAAAGAAGCCCCTGTAATCTCATCAGGAGTCTGAAGATCCACAATTCTCTCCCTGAGCTCTCCTTCTGTTGACTTAGATATCTTAGTTTGACTTAAGTTACCTTGGCAGAGACCACGTCTTTTTATTGAGAACTGCACCAAGGATGAGGTCAGGCCTCAGTAATATATTTTTTTTTGCGGTACGCGGGCCTCTCACTGTTGCGGCCTCTCCCGTTGTGGAGCACAGGCTCTGGACGTGCAGGCTCAGTGGCCATGGCCCACAGGCCCAGCCGCTCCGCAGCATGTGGGATCTTCCCGGACCGGGGTACGAACCCGTGTCCCCTGCATCGGCAGGCGGACTCTCAACCACTGCGCCACCAGGGAAGCCCCTCAGTAATATTTCATAATGAAAATATCCTCAGCTTCTCTGACAGTCTGCAGAAGCTGGTCCCGGGGCCGAGCAATCCCACTGTGTCAGGCAGAAGCGGCTTGTAGAAGGACAAGGAGCGGGGTCTGCTCCACCTAGAAAGGCACCCCTTATTCCAATATGATCTCAGTCTGAATCACCTGTGCAGCCTATTCCTATAGAAATGGGGGAGAGGTAGCCTCTGGGGCACTTTTTCTGCTGCTCAGATCCCGACAAACACCTAGAAGGAAAACGGAGCTTTTAGCGTATCTCTACCTGATTTGCTCACCCAAGTAAGATCCCAGCAGGTCCCTCTCCTCAGGTGTCATTGAGGACCCAGACAGGGGCACACAGCCTGTCCGCCGATGGGGAGAACGATGGGCCAGGAAGCCACCAAGTGGTGTGAACAGAGAGGGGAGCGCACCTTCGCTTGGAGGCCCGGGAGGAGGGAACGTGAAGGGAGGCCTGAGCTGGCCCTTGAAGAGAAGCGGGCAGGGAACTAGACCAGCGGGACAAGACGGCGCCCATCCTTTTAACTCCTGGCTGCCAATCTCTTGTGTTTCAGAGGAAAGGCAGCCGGCACGTGAAAGGTGAAGACAGGAGCAAAGCCACAAGCAGAAGCGTCGGATTGGACACGGCCCTGTCACACCCTGCAGAGGGCTGGAGCCCGCCCGAGGCGCGCCTCCTAGCTCCTTCTAGAGAATGCTGGATGAAGGAGAAGAGGCCGGCCCAGCACAGCAGCTTCTCCGGGTTCAGCCACAGTGGCAGTGTCCTGCGGGAAATAGATGATGGACAGTTTGACCAGGAAGATGGAGTAACTCAGGTCACTTGTATGTGAGCAAAGAAGGAAAGGAACAGAGGCCTTGTAAATAATTATTAAAATAATTGCCAAGTTACTTTATTGTATTGCTTTATCTGCATTTATGGAATAATTTGGATTTTTCCAGACTCAGGCTTTCCTCTAATCTACGTAAACTTTGGCTCAACCTTCCAGGCAAGGAAGAATAACCAACATATTTGTAAATTTAGAATCAAGTTTACAGTTTTCTCAACTAAAACATCTGTTTAAACAGATGTCTTATGAGGTTATTAACCGATAATGTACTTCAGTGTCTCATGAATGTGTAAGGTATACTTTTCTTACAATTCCTGGTAAGACAACTAAATATCTCAACCAGTATTTTCACTTAATTAGAAAATTCTCAGGAAGTTAGAGCCTTACTTAAGCTGAAAATTCTCCCTCTCTCTTTCACATACAGACACACACACACACACACACAAAGGGCTAATTAATAAAGTACCTACTTCCTGAATATAACAATTAATCTAAATTTTGTCTTTAACTATGGCAGGTATGTACAAAGCAAACCCTTATTTGCTAAAATATTCTTTGAAAAAAAATCCTTTTTGTATGTCTTTGGTTTTAAAGGGTCACCATGTTACCAACCTTGTACTGATTCATTTAGCTTAAACTTTCTTGTGTCTAATAGCCTAGAAACACAGCAAAGCACCATCCCTTAAAATTCAATATGAGAAGAACCTACAATCTCAATATTTAAAAACCGTAGTAGACAGAATTAATTTTCTTTCTTTTAAATTGTAAATAGTCTGAAAAGGGAAACATCAACTTTAAATGGAAACTGAAGTCTTTTATCGGCCTAGATATGAATTACGCTGTTATTTTGATTGCTAAAGCATGAAGAATGTGGAAACCCAGAATTTTCAGTCCTGCAGGAGTAAAAAGGTGCTCATAGCACATGCAATGTGTACAGTGACTTATCGGTTCCATCTCTGCTTTTCTTGCTCTGCTAGTAGGGATGCCTTTGCCTTGCCCAGCCTTTAACAGGTAAAGATTAAAATTTTACAAAATAGAGGATTTTCATTTATCTACGAAAGGCTTACTTTGAAATGTGGTTTACTTCTAATGAATTACAACTGTGCCATTGATGTGTTCAGTCTATTATATATTTTTATTAGCATTGGTGTTGACATTATAAAGTCATTTGAATAATAAAATGTCATTTGTAATTGGGCTATTGTTTTATTGAACACAAATGCTCATGTTTTACACATATGACAGATATGTATTACATGTTCTCAAATATATTGTGTAACTAGGGACTTCCCTGGTGGTCCAGTGGTTAAGACTCTGCACTCCCAATGCAGGGGGCACAGGTTCAATCCCCGGCTGGAGAACTAAGTACCTGCATGCTACACAGTGTGGCCAAAAAAATAAACAAATAAACAATTTTATGTAAATGTTATGTAAATGTAAATCAACCATATGGTTTGACATGTAAATCAACCATACTTCAAAAAAAATGTATGGTGTAGCTAAACTATGTTGATCTCCATGAATTGTTGGTAAGATTGACATGGAATTATTCTACTTCTACCATGCAGAAGCATTACCTTTATAGGTATAAAGGAACTGAAGAATATTCTGCTCAGTATTATTCTATGATAATAGCTATCAACAGTACTTGTAGAAGTGTTTTTTTGTTTTGACTTTTAGATGAACCTGAGTTCCATATTCAAGAGTTGGTGAATTTTTGGTAGAAATAAATACTACTTCTGGAGCCCACAAAATGCCATGAGTTATGAAACACAGGTAATGAACTCAGAAAGATCAGACAGTTTTTCCCAATGCCAGGGTCTACAACAGGCAGAGATTCTGGTATATTCTGTTAGTGTAAAGAAGAGATTTGAAGTATTAAAAACAGAGAAAGAAATTTATATCGACTAAAGGAAAACTCAGAAATCTCCTTTAATTTTTTAAAATTTGTATAGGAACACTTTCTTTTCACAGTTTGTTTCTAATCTGTTATTTCTTCTTATTAAAAAAATCTTTTTATTAGAATAAACTTAGCGGTCATACCCTTAAAACCTATTTTATAAACAGTTACTCCAACAGCTACCCTTAAGTTATGTGGCAAGTTTGTATGATAGTGAATAAATAATGACCAAATGGTTCTAGAGCATTTTAATTATATATAAGTAACTCTGAGTCTCTCTCTCTTTTTTTTTTTTTTTTTTTTTCTGAGTCTCTGTTAAAAAACAAAAAGTAACAAGACTGGGCTTCCCTGGTGGCACAGTGGTTGAGAGTCCGCCTGTTGATGCAGGGGACGCGGGTTCGTGCCCCGGTCTGGGAAGATCCCACATGCCGCGGAGCGGCTGGGCCCGTGAGCCATGGCCGCTGAGCCTGCGCGTCCGGAGCCTGTGCTCCGCAACGGAGAGGCCGCAACAGTGAGAGGCCCGCGTACCACAAAAAAAAAAAAAAAAAAAAAAGTAACAAAACTTGGACTCTATATGCCTAAGAAGTTAAATGTGAGTAACCTTATCATTACCTGCCAGTTGTACATTCAGTTCTTTTCATAATGCTGTGTAATTCCTTAGGGGCTCTGGCATGTGAATTTTTAATACCTATAAATTATGATGATGAAAAAATATGCAGATCATAGATGTGGGTGTGAGGTTCTGCCATTCCCCTTGGTACAGCATCTATGGCACTTCTGTCTTAGGTTTCCATAACCACCTGTTAGTTCCATCCCATTTGGGTTGAATGTCACCTGTTATCTCCATGGACAGCATTTAGCACCTAATTACCAGAGAAATTGCCACTGAGCTGGGGAGCAGCTCTATCAATGTCACTTAAAGACAACAGAAACATCGCTCTTTTTAAGAGACTTGAGGGCTTCCAGGAGCCTTCAGACACCTATAGAAGCAGGAGGCAGGGCTGTGGTAAGTCAAATCACAACTATCATCTCCAAATCATTTGTTTTATCAGGAGCAGATGTTTGTATATTTGACTATAAATGTACCAGTTGCATTTCCATTTCTTTCATTCTGGAACAGCTAAGGAGCTGTCTCTTTTCCCAGCCTTTCCTCACTACCTTAACTCCTCGCTACCATTCCCTCTAGGCTGGAAGGACTATGGCTCTTTCAGCGTTAAGACTAAAAAGGATTTCCTTCTCTCAACTCCTCAGGGCCCCAGCAGCCGCCTGTATGGAAAGACTAAATTTCAAGTGAGCACTGAAATGGAGTGGTGCTAGCAATGCGGAGAGTCTATAACTAAGCATTTTAATTCAAAATACACTGGTGGGTATGTAGGAAAACCAGCTAAATGCAAACCATCAGAACCATTTAAATAATATTAATTGTAGCAATTTATCATACCTTGAGAGCGAGTTTTACTTGTGCAATAGCCCAAAGTTTATAGAGCCAGTTCTGACAAATGATTATACATAAACATAAGATGACCAGTGGTGAGTTTCTTGGCTTTATTTTTGCCTCATGTATCTCAGACTTGGAAGCTGAAGAAACCAGCAATCAGGAAATGCCAATGTTGCAGACCAAGAAAACCCTAACAAAAGCCTAGCAAGACGGCACATATTTAGACAATAACTGTTCTACTCCAGCCAAACACCACCACAGAAAAACCTGTGACCTCACCTGGACCTACACCAGCACAGACCAAGTAGAAAGCCTAGATTTCCACCCTCACAAGGCTATACCAAAGGGGCCCAACACCGCGGCCAGGGTGGTGTCAGAGAAAGACAGTAGGGAACTGGGGATTTCATCCCCGTGGGCCAGTCAGAGGCTCCCCACCCTCACCGCACAGAGTTAGTGGAGATCATGTAAGAAGTTTGGACTTCACCCTCATCCGTCGTTGTTGTATACCTAGACAGCAGCTTCAAAGGAAAATCAGTTCTGGTAACATGGGAACATTTTTTTTCCTTAACTTCCTTTACCTGTTGAGTCATTTCCCTGCAAAACAGTATCTCAACTGCTGAAAATGAAGTTCCAAAGTGTACACTAAGGCATAAAAGGCCAGTGAAGCAAACCAATAAGAAATGGAAATCAAGTTATTCTTATCTTCTCATCAAAAATGTAATCACTAAATAAAGCAGCTGGGGGAATTAGAAGATTTGCCTACATGGAAAAAAGTTTGAATTGAGCCTCCATGTTTCAATCAAGTGTTCACTCTGTCCTCCCAGTTAAGCACTGCTGTGCCTGAGCGGCCAGGAGACCTGACTCTGGGCGGGCTAGCCAAGAACCAGCCACACGGACACCTGGGATATCTGAAGTCCAGGCTTTCTAATGTAAGAATTTCTTTGGTTGGTTATGCGGAAAAACTGTTAAATACACACATTTCAACTCCTTTGTGTCTTAAGGGGGATACTAATCCTCAGGGACAGAGTCGTTTTCAACATGTTAAAGTTTCAAAAGTAGAACCACTCACATCACTGTAATAGATGTGGTTAGTAAAATGACTTTTTATTTAACACAAGAGAATATAGCATGTCTTCTAATTTCAGTAAATTAATAGAAAACTGAGACACACCAAATTTGGATATTTTACTTACATTTCCTTTATTCTTTCTCAGACTATAGGCATAGTTGAATGTTTATACAGCACACACAAAAAGTGGGTTTTAACATTTCAATATTTTTTCCTGTAAACATTAGTTCCTTAGCCACATGTCATTCTTCTGAATTTGTTCTTTTGGGAAACCATGTGACTCAAGATTTTTCTCCTTGTCTAACCTCCTCCAAAAGTATTAGTTAAGATTCCCTTTTTTAAAACTTCCAGCTTTATGGTATAGCTGCAGACTATACCATATGTATGTATGTATGTTTCTCCCTTTTTTCCCACCTCTTCATGTAAAGAGCTACTGCCACGGACTTGAATTAAAATGAATGGGATTCATACCTTATTCCAAAATATCTTCCAGATGAATTAAATATAAAAAACAAAACTATAAAAATACTGTAATAATATATGAGCAAATATTTAGAGCATAATTCAAAACCCAGAAGCCATAAAGGAAAAGACTGTGTAAATACTAACACTGCACATTTAAAACCTGCATACAGAAAAACACTCCATTAACATCATCAAAAGGTAAACAAAAAATTGGAATCAAGAAATGATCAAATAACAAAGGGCTAATATTCTAAGTATACAAAGGATGTTAATAAAAAACAGATGTACAACCTAGTAGAAAAAATTGCAAATGACACAAATAGGTAGTTTATTTTAAAGTCTTTTTTTTTTTTTTGGCCACCCTGCACGGCTTACAGGATCTTAGTTCCCCAACCAGGGATTGAACCCCGGCCCTCAGCAGTGAGAGCGCAGAGTCCTAACCAATGGACTGCCAGGGAATTCCCAAGTAGTTTGTTTTAAAAAGAAACATAAACAACCAATAAACATGCCCTGGTTTAAACTAATAAAAAATTGCAAAACAACAAAAAAAGAAAATGCCATTTTTTGTTTTAAATTGGGTTAGCAGTTTTCAAAGATTGTTAATACCCAATGTGGGCCAGTGTGTGCAGCCCGGAGGGGAGCAGCCTTCTTATAACCAAGAAATAGCCTTGAGGAAGGTGGCCATGCCCCAAGGATGGTGGGATGGAAAGTCAGGAGGAGCCTGGGACACCAATGAAGGACCCTGGAGCCACTGCACAAGCCCAGGACTGCTGACCTCTGGCCTTGTTACAAAGAAAAGCAAAACCTTATTTGGTTAAGCCACTCCATTCCAACACATGCTGCCTAACACAATCCTACTCAACATAAGAATTAAAGAAGTCTCCCAAGCATAGGTAGCAGGCAATGTTCAGAAACATGAAATAGCAGATCAAAACAGAGAAGCCTGAGCTTTGGAGCCAGGACTGAGTGCAGACCCTGGCCCTGCTACTTGTTCCTGTGGACACTGAACAGCTACTTTGAAGCTCAGTTTACTTATGTGTAAAATAGGGATAGAAACAAACAAATTTAATTGAATGAGGATTTAGTGCAATTATGTGGGAAATGTACCACTGTTCCTGACACCTGGTTAGGTGCTCAAGAAACTGAAACCATTATTTTTTTTCAAAAGGTCCAGTTTTAAGTTTGCAAAGAAGTTCTTTTTAGTGAGGTGAACAATCCTATGTTTGGGGAAACTCCAGAACAAATACAGGGCATCTTTTAAATATGAATATAACAGCTAAAGATTTAAACATATTTCTATGTGGTAAATAAAAAGATTCACCACTACTTTGCCAATTATATTAGGTAGTTCACAGGGTCTCCAGAAAAGCCAGAGACCCAAGACCACATGCTAAGCAGCCAAGAACAAATTACGTCTGCGGAAGACCATGCTGCTACCTCTACAGGCACAGATCATGTTAAAGGCAGATATCCCGAATAAAAGGTGGAGGAGGGAGGATATATTTTAAGAATGCTTTTTAGTTTTCAGCGTTCAGTCTCTTGTCAGTGATGAAACCCTCCTCCTGAAACAGATTCCCTGTGAGAGGACGCAGGTTCACTCTCTCACCCATTCGTTCCTTTAACAAATATTTCTTAACTCTTGGTCAGTCTTGCACTTATGGAATCAATAGGCTAACGGAGGAGAAAGATAGTACACGAACAGTAATAGAAATAATTATGTAATTATAGTTGATGGAAATACTCATAGGAAGTAAAGTTTGCCAGGAGGGCATATAACAGACGAACCTAATATATTCCAGGTCAGGGAAGGCTTCCCTGAGCAAATGATATTTGATAAATAATAATATTCTAGTAATCGATTGTGTTTGTGTTATAAAATTATAAACATCATTTGAGTGAATTTTTAAAAAATACTTATTTATTTAGGCTGCTCTGGGTCTTAGTTTCGGCACGCGGAATCTTCACTGCGGCATGCGGACTTCTTAGTTGCGGCACACATGTAGGACCTAGTTCCCTGACCAGGGATCGAACCGGGTCCCCCACACTGGGAGTGCAGTCCTACCCACTGGACCACCAGGGAAGTCCCATAAGCAGATCATTTTAAACTTGAGGACCTATGAACTTCTCAGGGGTGCCCCAAAATATTTGAGACCTGTTAAAAAATACATTGGCTCCAAAATATGAAAACTGCCAAACTGAAATATTTAAATAACTGTAAAACGTAATATATATAAAAACATTATTTCCTTTCATATTCATAAAAATGTCATTACCTTTGAACCTAACTAGTAGATTAACTTTTCTCACTTCCAAGGCATATGTGATGATAGATGAGAAACCACAGCCAATTGTAAACTAAGTGACCAATGGCGAGACAAATTCTTAAAATCAATTACAAAAAGCTGTTCAAATTTATATTTTTAATATACAAATAATATTTAATGTGAAATGGGGATACATTTTAATATATTTGGTCTTATGTGGGGTGGACTCTACTGCCTACAAAGGTCTGAAAATTGTCTGGTTTTAAGGTCTTGGGAAGCTCGGGACAAAGCATCTCAAACCTTGCAGAGCAGCAAATGGTGTGCCAGGACCTGAGTGAGATTGGGGGTACAGATGGGCTCTTATCAGTAGGTCTAGGGTGTCACAGGCATTGGCAGAGAGTAGGAAATAGGGAACTCAAAGATGAAAAATTCTTCTTCTGCAGGTCGAGAGAACATCTGCATCAGGAGAAATCTATCCTATCTGTCGCTCTCCACCTGGCCTCCCTTTCACCATCATCACTGCCTTTCTAGGTCACCATCTTGGCCCCTTTTCGCACTCCATTCTGATTCTGCACGAGTAATGATTTTTAATTCTCAGTGAGTATATGAGTCCTTGAATCTTACATATGAGTGGAGTCTGAAGAGTACAGAGGAAATGATATCTTGGGTTTGGAGGGCTTTGACAGCCAGAAAGACACACTTGAGAGGCCTCTCCTTCTGACACTTAAGACCTCACTTCACAGACGGTGGCCTCTCCTAACACCCCAGAAATGTGACACCAATCAATATGGTCACATTCTAATTGGCATTATCCTGCTAAATCTGAGCTTTCCACTCTGTACTGATGGATTCTTCCCATAGTGATTGCTCTAGGGAACTGGTATTTAATTAAAATAACAAGGACTGGGCTTCCCTGGTGGCGCAGTGGTTGGGGGTCCGCCTGCCGATGCAGGGGACATGGGTTCGTGCCCCGGTCCGGGAGGATCCCACGTGCCGCGGAGCGGCTGGGCCCGTGAGCCATGGCCGCTGAGCCTGTGCATCTGGAGCCTGTGCTCTCCGCAATGGGAGAGGCCACAACAGTGAGAGGCCCACGTACCACAAAAAAAAAAAAATAAAAAATAACAAGGACTTAGTCTCTACCCTTGCCCTAAAAGTTGGCATCTTATTCAGAAATAGAAAATCCCACTCATTCCAGCCATAATCCTCTCACCAACAACTAAGCTCATTTTGCCATGCACCATAACATGTCCCCTGCCCCAAGCAAGGCTTGAAAAACCCCTCCCCTCCCAACGCAGGCAAATCATCACCAAGTTATTTTAAATCCTTTTGTATTAACACATTTAACTATGTTCAGATAATCAATATAACTATACATAAATACAGCACTAAACAAAAACCTTCATTAATTACTAAATAGACAGGTTGTGAATATAGCTAAGAAAAAACTTATTAATGTGAATAAGCAAAACGGATGTTTTCACAGATGCTGTTGCCAAGACTTACAGCTTCTCTAACTAGATATAAGACATTAATATAAGCCATTATTATAAAACACAATTTGTATGTTATCCAGTGAAAATTTTTTAACTTTTTAGAAACAGTTTTCACAAAGTTAACACTAAAATGTAGAATTGAAGAACTAAAAATTGTAAGATATTCTAAATTTAGTTAGGAAGAAATTGAAAATCTATAGTTAAAGATGTACTTTTCTAAAGCTTATTCCTCTCCTTTTAAGGTCACAAACATCACATTTTCCTTCTTCTCCAGTAGTCTCATGTCTAACTTCTAGAAAGCAGTGCTCTTTACATAGCTGTTACCTAAAGTTTATTTTCTAATTTGCATCCAAAATCATATTCCTTAAAATGTTTCATCTTCCATCTCTCCTTCTCTGCCTTTCACAAACTGGTAAGCAAGGTTTCTGAACCACAGTATGATCAGTTCTGAGTCAACTAAAAGATCATGCCAAAAATTTAGCTATCAATGGATCAATACAAGGATGTGGTAAATGGTAAGCTACAGAAAATGATTTCAAGTTCAACTTTTTCAGAGACTTAAATCAAGCATGTGTGACTGGGAGGCATAAAGTAGATAACATGCAGGAAATAAAAAGAACCACCATCAGAGTAAAAATTAAGTCCATACCATGCAGAACTTTCTGACATTAACAATATGAATTCAAGAGGACTGCTGTGGTAGGCTGAATAAAAGCCCCCTAAGACAAATATGCTACTTTATATGGCAAAAGGAACTTTGCAAATATGATTAATGATTTTATTTTTTTTAATATTTATTTATTTGGCTGCACTAGGTCTTAGTTGCAGCATGTGGAATCTAGTTTCCTGATCAGGAATAGAACCCAGGCCCCCTGCTTTGGGAGTGTGGAGTCTTAATCACTGGTCCACCAGGGAAGCCCCTGATAAATGATCTTGAGATGGGGTAATTAGCCTGGATTATCCAGGTGGGCATAATGATGCAATCACAAGCATCCTTAGAGAGGTGGAGAGAGCTATCACTACAGAAGAGAAGGCAATGAGATGATGGAAGTAGAGACTGGAATGATGGGGCCACAAGCCAAATAATACCAGCAGCCACCAGCAACTAAAAGAGGCAAGGAACAAATTTCCCCTGGAGCCTCCAGAAAGAGACGGAAACTTAATTTTTAGCCCAGTAAAACTTATTTTGAGCTTCTGACCTCAAGAACTGTAAGAGAATAAAGCTGTATTGCTTGAAGTCACTAAGTCTGTGGTAATTTACTAGAGCAGACACTGAAAACGAATATCATCACTAATATGGTTCTCAACAATCAGAATCCAAGATCTGCATTTTTTTTTTGTAAAGTGTTTTTTCTTTTTTTAAAAAATATTTATTTATTTGGCTGCACCGGGTCTTAGTTGCAGAATGTGGTATCTAGTTTCCTGACCAGGGATCGAACCCGGGCCCCCTGCATTGGGAGCGCAGAGTCTTAACCACTGGACCAGGAGGGAAGTCCCTGTAAAATGTTTAAAAATATAAAAGCACCAAATATTTTTTAAGTGATTTAAATATTAATCCAAATCAAGGCAAGAACAATTTCTCTCTATAAATATACACCAGGTTTTAAAACATGATGTCATTTTTTAGGGTAGTTAAATAAGGATTTACCCTCAAAAAAGATTCTATTGAATTTCTGGAATTGGGTGAAGGGGCTATCTCATTGCTAGTGCAATAACGACCATACCCAATGCTTCCTCTTCTCTGGGGTTGCCTTGTTCCTTGGACACCCTTCAATCTATCTCTGAGGGAGGTAGGGGAAATAGGAGCACAAAATCCTATCATTCCTACTTCATTTAACCCCTTTTAGAACAAGGTATAAAGCATTTTTGTTGTTGTTGTTTTTACAGAAACTAACATTTTCTTCTAGACACTAATAAGGAAAACCAAAAATATTAAGATCAGCAAATGCTTACAAAGATGTAGAAAATTCTTTTACATAAAGTATCATATTAAATGTTTCTTTGACATTGTTACAAAAAAAGGCAGAGAAAATCCTATTATCTGTGACAAACTACAATTTTTTTTTTTTTGTTTTTTTTGCGGTACGCGGGCCTCTCACTGTTGTGGCCTCTCCCATTGTGGAGCACAGGCTCTGGATGCGCAGGCTCAGCAGCCATGGCTCATGGGCCCAGCCGCTCCACGGCATGTGGGATCCTCCCGGACCGGGGCACAAACCCGCGTCCCCTGCATCAGCAGGTGGACTATCAACCACTGTGCCACCAGGTAAGCCACAAACTACAGTTTTTAAGTGAAGATTTACAATTGTTATACAAATACAGATGGCTTTCATGAGGTCCACTCAAAATAAAGTGGCAAATACACTATTTATGGAATTATAAACTGCTTTTACCAAGGTTTATAGCAGAAATCCAGATCAGGATAAAATGCTGATTTCATTTAAAAATGAATAAATATTTTACTAATTTTTGAATGGTGATGCTGTAATTAATCATGGACTCAACATCTGACATAACATTTGACATACTATCTTCATGGATATAAGTTCAGGATGTCAGTTGTATTTCTCTTTTGGAAATTTGGGTTATTATGAAAACTCAGTAATCTCTTTGCTTAATTACAATAGATCCTCACACTTGATATAAACCGTTGTGTACTATAAAAAGAAATGTAAATAGCAGAAAAAAATCAAATAAATGAAGTATTGTAATTAGATTCTTAACCCAGAGAAAATATTCATGCATCCCCAAATGTTAGGAGTGAGGGTCCTAATAAAACCTTTTAGATGAGGAAAACCAAAAATATTAAAATTTCACTTGGTAGTTATCTGGTTTTATAGTGTACCCTACACTAATAATGCATAGTTTTTCAGAAAAAATATTTGGATGTTTTGACAACCTCAAGTAAATTGCTAAACATGTTGTACCAATACATCCATAGTGTCTGTTTAGTGAACAATTAGCTGTATTCAAAAAATGAAAATCTTTCATGCCTAGCATGGAAGAACTATACCAAGAAACCTTTAGTACATTCAAGAAGTAGCTAAAAAATGAAGTATACAAAATGTAGCATTTAACTGTACAATAAAATTATAGGAAGCCTTTAGGAAAAACTAGGGCAAAGTACCCAGGGAAAAATTAATTAGTTCTATTACAATGAATTTGACATCAGTCAGTAAATGTGTTTGAGACCATAATACAGTTCTTCCTTACAATGCAATTAATCATAGACTTTAAATTTTATGCTGATATTAAAATTTTAGGGAACTCGTTAAAAATTTAGGGAACTCCCTGACAGTCCAGTGGCTGGGACTCTGCACTTTCACTGCCAAGGGCCCGGGTTCAGTCCCAGGTTGGGGAACTAGGATCCCACAGGCTGGGTGGAACAGCCAAAAAAAAAAAAAAAAAAAATATATATATATATATATATATATATATATATATATAACTGAGAAACTTGTTTCTAGAAATACAAATTTAACACCTCAAGTCAGAGAAAAGAAAATGTACACACACACAAAAGAACTATAATACCCATGGGAACATAAATTATTAAAAATTAGCTACTTTCCCAGATATGATAGGGGAAAAAGAATGAGTTGAGTATATGCACCAAAATAATTTTATAAAAAGAAAATTTTAACTTTTGGATCTATACTGGGTAATCCAAACAAAAAGTGGAGCCTAACCTCCTTATTGCACAGAACTGTGAGTTTTCTATTCCCCCCTTCTTAGAACACTTACTTCATAAATCAGTGGTTTGCCAGGCTCATCAGTTTTTTTAATACCACCTAAGTACATACATGTATATTTTCAAAATTCTGTAATCAGTATTAAGGAAAAACAGTAACTGTTTCATTTAGGTCTTACCTAATGAAGTGAGTCAACTTTACAGTGCAAGAGTATGAATGAGATATCAATATGAATACAAAAGCAAGACTACAAACTGATGTTTTCTTTGGGGGATTTTTTTTTTATGATCAATTCCAAACACACAGTACAGGGAAGATGGAATGAGTAAGAAAAAAATCATATTTTATTTCCCTAGTAACACCGAGTTATATTATTCAAAATATGTTTCAAAATATTTAGCCAGATCACCAATCCCAGCCACTGCCTTAGTTCAAATGTTCACTAAGAAAATAGTCAAGCAACAGAAATCCATTGTGAGACTTTGTCTAGAGAGAACAGCTACATTATATTATATATAATTTATTAACTTAGTAGTTTAGTCTCTCAATATTTAGCAAGTTTGTGTAAAAATTACTATTCCCACTGGTTCATAGTAACAATATAAATGCATCATTTCAAAGTCAATATTCCTTTCACTGTGAACATAAAACTTCTTAAAAGTTAGTTATGGGTTGGGGTAATGACTGGCTGCTGGGATAGCATTGTTCAAAGCCAAATATACTGGCAGGATTGGAAGGCATAAACATATATACAAACTATCAGGACGCTACTGTTTTCCACATTTTTGCTGTACATACTTGTCTCATAATATGGTATAAATTACTTCCTCCAATTTGAAAAAAAATCAAGATGACCACATTTTAATCTTCATTTGAAAATAACCCATTCAAATGAAAAAGAAGTTCGTTTGTTAATTCTGTTCAAAAGATGGATTTAAATATTTTCTTCACTACATGTACAATTTTTTTTTACCCTTAGTGCCTTGTTACAACCAGTTTAGCAATTAAGACCTCCAGTGCTTTTGTAAAATATTGCATTCAGTAGGTAAGATTGTAAAATCTACAGTTGAATCCTTCTTAAGACACTGAATTATAACAAAGTCCAAAAAATGTATGAGCACTCAGCAATACCTTTGGAACCTGTGAATTATTGCAAAAAATCTTACATGTGCATATAACTCAAACATAAACTTTGTGGGGAAGGGGTGTAAAATAAATACTACAATATTTTTCAACTCTATTTAAGTGCTGCCTAGATGGTTAGAAGAAAAGATTAATATTACTAATAGTAAGAGTCAAAATATTTTAAAGACTGTTCTCCAAGTAGTTAGAACAATTTCACAAAGCAAATATAAGCACGAGCCTATGCCAGTACATTTTTTCCTGTAGTGTAACTGCTAATATGAGGTATAATCTGTAGGCAATTAATACAAATATAAATAGGTATAAGCCACCACTAAATCACAGTCCGGTGAAAAGCTTCTCAGGTAATGTACTTCGGGGAGAGAGTTAAGGGAAATGAAGAGAAGGGAAGGACAGGGCAGGTTTCCAGTGGGAACATCAATTACACGCTTTTATCATTATCATCTTGTATGTAACAGTCCACTGAACAGAAAGATAAATCCTTTCCAAGTATGCTGGTCTAGAATATACTTTATGTAGCATAGTAAGATTATTTAAGTATTACTAATGCTTCATTTTCATTTATATTTGGACATACACATAATCATATATATATCAAAAAGTATAAACAGAATTTAAAAACACTTTGATCTCACTTTGGAAAACTTAACAGTTAAGACTGAACTATGTGCTACAGAATTTTCTAGAATATCAAAACTCAGGTATAAAACCAAAGGAAAACATTACTATCTCTTTAGTAAATGGCTTGTGTGAAACCTCAAGCTCACTCATCTTTTTCATAGACGTGTTTATTTGATGAGGATTGTGATCCAATGATTGTTTAGCAGCAATTTTACCAAACTGTAAATTCTTTTATTAACGGGCATTATAAACAGATAATACTAATCTTATTTAAAAACGATGAGTGCCACACCAGTGAATATACAGCTCATGAATAACTTAAAAAGTATCTCCCATTTTAAAAGGCAACACTCAGCATACAAAAACCTATACTAAACAAAGAAGCTATACTATGGATACGTGATTGATGTGTCTAAAATGATATATATACAGTACATAATTAATGTTAATTATGTGATCAGTACATTTTTTTCTATATGATTCCCTTCACGCTTCACTTTCCCCAGAAACTGAATTCTGAACTTCTTCTTCTAAAATTGGTACAATCAGGTTATCCTTGGACATCAAATTATATTTCATCACAAATTTAGTAAACCGATGACACAAAAATGTTTCATTCTGTAGAGAGGGAAAAAAATATGTCATTTTTTACTCAAAACCAAATAAATGAGACATAATATCAACATTTATTATTGTCATTCTGATAAGAACATATCAGGACAATTAGTGAAATATACTTACTTCATATTCATCAAATATCTGCCGGTGATGAAAATAAGCATGTGAAAATATTCTGTAAATCCTACGGCATACTGATCCTAGTTTTGCTACAGATGATTCCTTTATGCTAACCCTAGAAATAGATAAGAAATCATAGATTTATAGAGCTGGACAGATCTTAGGAACAGTATAGTCCAATCTTCTCAATTCACAAGTGCAGAAACTGACACCAGAGAAAGTAAGTGACCAGGCCAGGTCACAGCACTAGTAAGTGGCAAGGGCAGGACTAAAACCCCTGCTCTTCACTCCTGGGGCAGTGCTCTTTCTACCTAACCACACTGCCCAAGAAATTCAGTATTATAGTTCTGAAACTTTGCTAAAGTTTAATGCAATTAAAACAAATCCTGACACAACAAAACTTACTAAAATATATGTTTATGACATTAACACTCTGTCCACTAGAGCTAATTAAAACTACTGAAAGAATTATTGTTTTATTCTACAGAACTCAATTCTTTTTCGTGTGTGTGTGAGAAATAAAAACTGCCTACATATTTCTGATTTTTAAAAAAATGTACAGAGGATACCAAGGCAAAAACCGTTATTTTTTACCTATTTTATATGAGCCCTTTGAAGTTAGTGATATTGGGGCAAAGTCTCCAAATCTATCCACCTGGTAACAAATATCTTAATAGAATAAAAGGCCAGTCACAAACCTCACCAATAATATATTACAGTATGCACACGCTTCTTCTCAGATCTTAAAAATCTGAAGGCAAGGATAAGGACTCCTTTAAAAATAAGCAAATCCCAACAGAGAAGATACTGGTGGTTGCCAAGGGGGAGGAGATTAGGAGAGGGATGGATTGGGAGTCTGGGATTAGCAGATGCAAACTGGTATATACAGAATGGGTAAACAAGAAGGTCCTACTGTATAGCACAGGGAACTCTATTCAATATCCTGTGATAAACCATAATGGAAAAGAATATGAAAAAGAATGTATATATATGTATAACTGAGTCACTTTGCTGTACAGCAGTAATTAATACAACATTGTAAATCAACTACACAATTAAAAAAAAAACTCTGGAAATACATAGAACATACTTAGAAAAAAATATATAAGCAGTGCAACTTAGGAAAATCTGCTCTTTAGGCAGGCTAAGAGGATGCCTCTCTCTACCACAGAGATTCAAGTAAGCAAGTGTGTAGAAATCCCAACTCTAAAGCATGAAGGGAGAGCCCTGGAAAATGATGCACAGCAGCAGGAACTGAACTGGCCTGTGAGATTCAGGAGCTGAGTGCTGATGCCTTTAGTTTAACCACAATCTTAATTTCAAAACTTGAATAATTCTGAACAAGCCAAATATATAATAGGTTAAAAAAAAAACAGTTTAAAGAATACAATGTATTAACAAGTAAACTAATTTTAGTTTTAAAAACAGTAATCTTTAAAATTAAATCCAAAAAGTTCAGCACCATGTTTAAAAGTTTTGTTTACCTGCTGGGAAAATATTTATTGCTATTCAGAAGACATGCAGCACCATCAAGTGTGTGTCTAGTATAGTCTATAGCAGGACACTATAAAAGAAAGGATATAAAAATGCATCAACAAAGAGCTCTACCTCTAAAATTAGGTATATTTATTACTTAAGCATCTTATTCCCAAAACCCTGAGCATAGTCTAAGAAAAAGTTCCTTACAATATCAGAATGACTGTAAAATTCAATGTTATGTCAATAAATAAGGCTTTATTATCCCCTTCAACTATAATACCTGGCTTCTAGAAAATAAATGAATCAGTCCCCCAATTTCTCACTCTCAATATTGTACCTAGAAGAAAACAATGCTCAGAGCTGGGAAGAACACCTGATTATCTAATCTAACCCTCTGGCTTTACATATGAGGAAACTGAGGCTGATCAGTTTGCAGAATATGCACAGGTTTCTCGCCAGATCTTAAAAGTCTATAGGCAAAGATAAGGAATACTTCAAAAAACAAGCAGTCCAACTTAGGAAAGTCTGCTTTTTAGGCATGCTGTCTAAGAGGAGGCTGACTCTGTTGTAACGACAGAGATTCAAGTAAGCAAGCATGCAAATATCCCAACTCTGAAGCATGACAGGGAGAACCCCTGAAGAATGATGCACAGCAACAGGGACTACCCTTGACTATTGGTCAATGACTTATGCAAGATGATACAGCTAGGAAGGACTTAAAAACCATAACCCAGATACACGGATTCCTAGTCCACTGATTTATACTTTACCAAGTGGCCCAGCAGCCTCTTTCACTTCACAAATGCCTCCAGAGATCACTGCCTCCTTACATCTTAAAAAGCATGCCTTATAATGTTGCTGGTACCCTGTTACCAATCTATCAGCTCTCTCAAAATTTTTCTTCCTTTGCAATTTAATATGAAATCTGAAGTTCCTTTATATTTTAATAAACCTGTCTTACCCTATTTCATTTATCAGAAACAATGAAACCTATTTGTCTCATGGCAAATCAGCAAACCTATTAAAGGAAAAATAAAACTGTCAAGTAATTCTCCTCATTCATTTCTTCTGAGGGCAGAGAGGGAGAAGCATCAAAAGAAAGGAAGACTGAGAATGAACCAGGGAATGAAGAAGGAAAAAATAAACTAGAGAAAGAAATAAAAATGACTCTAGTTCTACCTAGTAATTAAGAGTATTTTTCAACTGTTGAGAATGAAACTGGTGTTTAAAAATGCTGTAACTACTAAATATGGCTTAGTATAGTACATGGCAAATACATAAAGATTATCTAAACCAAAAAAAAAGTATTTTTCTAACTATACATCCACAGGAATTTATAGCTAGTAGACTCACTGCCTAAAATAGGAACATGAGCAGTATTTACTGAAAAAAGTATCTTTCTCCATGTATATGATTACAGATGACTTGGTCAAAAACAAATATCCCAAGTCACTGTGTTTCTCATTCATATTGGTCATTTGGGTGTACCATGGGACACTTTTACAATCTTTAAGTCAGCATGGAAATATAATGCAAGCTACATATTTAATTTAAAAATTTCTAGGGACTTCCCTGGTGGCGCAGTGGTTAAGAATCCGCCTGCCAATGCAGGAGACACGGGTTCGAGCCCAGGTCCGGGAAGATCCCACATGCCGTGGAGCAACTAAGCCCAAGTGCCACAACTACTGAAGCCCGCATGCCTACAGCCCATGATCCACAACAAGAGAAGCCACCGCAATGAGAAGCCCGTGCACTGCAATGAAGGGGAGCCCCTGCTCGCTGCAACTAGAGAAAAGCCCACGCACAGCAACGAAGACCCAACACAGCCAAAAATAAATAAATAAATTTATTAAAAAATAAATAAAGTGAGAATAATGCATCTTTACTATTTGCCAAAATGAAACTAGCTTTTTGGATTCAGTTTCCTAATTGGAATTATCACATCATTTACTATACTATGTAGCCAATTTCAGCGAATTATCAATGAAACTGCTATGATTTTCCCAGATGTAGAATGATACACAACCTTAACACTGCTTCAATTTATTAACTCAAAAAAAGTAACACCATGAGTGAAGTCAGTCTTAAAAAATAAGTACTATTAGCTTAGACAGGTATCAGATACCTCTTATTTTGGAGAATTTGCCTTTTCAAACAAAAGAACATAAAATATTGATTTTCCAACTAGGGAATTACCTGTCTTTAAGCCTTAGAGGTCTGTCAATATAATGATCACTTAAAGGTCTATAATCCTACAGCACAGGCCTAACTTAACTATTTTCAATGAGTCAATGTCAAGCAAAAACTAATTACTACAGATTAAAAGGGAATGCAGATCAAGGGAAATGCAATGCATAGTTTAAACAAACCAGTTGTAAACGACACTTTTGAGACAACTAAGGAAAACTGAATGTGTACTAGGTGTTAGATAACATGAAGGAATTATTTAAAACAAAAAATGTTCTCTAAAAATTGCTACTTCCTATACTCTCACCTTGACAAAAACTAAAAAAGGAGAAAATAACATGAATAAGTTTTTCAAGGTAAGACCAATTATGGAGAGGAAAATCATTATAGTAGCTTTCAAATAAGTAGTAAGAAATATTAATGAAATGTAGAGAAAAAATATTGACCTATAAAGTTCAAAAGTAACATTTCTATTTGACAGCCTAAGAATCAACTAGTAATCACCAACAGTTATTCCTATCAAAAGAAATTAAGACTAAACCAAAAATCTGAACTGGTGCATCTCATCCATTACACACCATATGACAGGTGTTATTCTGTCATAGCCAGTGAATCATAAGTTCTAGCCCATTCAATTGTCCAATTATGAAAAATGATACTATACAAACAAATGGAAAGGTACACTGTGTTCATGGATTATAAGAATTATTACTGTTAAAATGACTGTACTACCAAAAGCAATCTACATATTCAATGTAATCCTTATCAAAATACCTATGGCATTTTTCACAGAACTAAAACAAATAATTTTAAAATTTGTATAGAAACACAAAAGACCCCAAATAGCTAAAACGATTTAAGAAAGAACAACAAAGCTGGAGATATCACGTGCCCTGATTTGAATCTATATTACAAAGCTACAGTAATCAAAACAGTATGGTACTGGCACAAAAATAGACATATAGATCAATGGAACAGAATAGAGAGCCCACACTTACATGGTCAATTATCTATTACAAAAGAGGCAATACATAATGGGGAAAAGAGAGCCTCTTCAATAAATGGTGCTGGGAAAACTGGACAGCTACATGCAAAAGAGTCAAACTGGATTACTTTCTCACACCATATACAAAACTAAACTCAAACTGTATTTAAGACTTAAATGTGAGGTGGGAAACCATAAAACTCCTAGAAGAAAACATAGGCAATACACTCTTTGACAATCAGATTAAAAAATGGGCAGAAGATCTGAATAGACATTTTCCCAAAGAAGACATACAGACAGCCAACAGACACAGGAAAAGATGCTCAACATCACTAATCAGGGAAATGCAAATCAAACCACAACTCACACTTGCCAAAAAGACTATTATTGGGGACTTCCTTGGTGGTCCAGTGGTTGAGAATCCATCTTGCAATGCAGGGGATGCCGGTTCAATCCCTGGTTGGGGAACTAAGATCCCATATTCCGTGCAGCAACTAAACCCGCTACAACTACAGAGTTTGTGCACTCTGGAGCCCGCGTGCCACAACTAGAGAGCCTGCATGCCACAACTACTGAGCCTATGCACTCTGGAGCCTGTGCACCACAACTAGAGAGAAGCCTGCACACAGCAACAAAGAGCCCGTGTGCCACAACGAATGATCCTACTTGCCGCAACTAAGACCTGATGCAGCCAAAAAATAAATAAGTAAATAAATATTTTTAAAAAGACTATAATCAGGCTTCCCTGGTGGTGCAGTGGTTAAGAATCCACCTGCCAACGCAGGGGACATGGGTTCCAGCCCTGGTCTGGGAAGATCCCGCATGCCGCGGATCAACTAAGCCCGTGCACCACAACTACTGAGCCTGCACTCTGGAGCCCATGAGCCGTAACTACTGAGCCCATGTGCCACAACTACTGAAGTCTGTGTGCCTAGAGCCCATGCTCTGCAACAAGAGAAACCACCACAATGAGAAGCCCACACACTGCAACGAAGAGTAGCCCCCACTTGCCGCAACTAGAGAAAGCCTGCACGCAGCAACGAAGACCCAACGCAGCCAAAAATAAATAAATAAAATAAATAATTTTTTTAAAAAATGACTATTATCAAAAAGACACGGGCTTCCCTGGTGGTTCAGTGGTTAAGAATCCACCTGCCAATGCAGGAGACACAGGTTCGAGCCCTAGTCGGGGAACATCCCACATGCCGCGGAGCAACTAAACCTGTGCACCACAACTACTGAGCCTGTGCTCTAGAGCCTGCGAGCCGCAACTACTGAGCCCATGTGCCGCAACTACTGAAGCCCATGTGCCCTAGAGCCTGTGCTCCACAACAAGAGAAGCCACCACAATGAGAGGTCCGTGCACCACAACCCACAACTAAAGAAAGCCCGCACATAGCAATGAAGACCCAACGCAGCCAAATATAAAATAAATAAATAAATAAATAAATATTTTTTAAAAAGACACAATTGGCTATACTCCAATATAAAGTAAAAAGTTTAAAAAAAAGACTTAAAAAAAAAGAGACAACAAATAAGTACTGATGAGGAGAAATGGGAACCCTCACGCATTGTTGGAGGGAATGTAAATTGATACCACTATAGAAAACAGGATGGCAGTTCCTCAAAACATTAAAAATGGAACTGCCATATGAGCCAGCAATTCACTCCTGGGTACTTTTCCAAAGAAAACAAAAACACTAATTCAAACAGATATATGCACCCCCATGTTCACTGCAGCATTATTTACAGTAGCCAAGATATGGAAGCAACTTAAGTGTCCACTGATTAGATGAAAAGATAAGGAATATGTGGTATGTATACACACTGGCATAAAAAAGAATGAAATTTTGCCATTTGTGACAACATGGATGGACCTAGAAGCTATTAAGCTAAGTGAAATAAGTCATACAGAAAAAGACAAATACCATATGATTTCACTTATACGTGGAATCTAAAAAACAAAACAAATGAACAAACAACAAAACAGAAGCAGAGTCATAGACATAGAGAACAAAGGTGGTTGCCAGAGGGAAGGTACGAGGAGTGAAATAGGTTAAGGAAGATTAAAAGGTATAAACTTCCAGTTACAAAATGAATGAGTCACACAGATGAAATGTACAATATGAAGAATACTCTCAATAATATTGTAATAATTTTGTATGGTGACAGATGGTAACTAAACTTATCATGGTGATCATTTTGTAATGTACAGAAATATCAAATCACTATGTCATACACCTGAAACTAACACAGTGTAGGTCAATGATAATTTCAATTAAAAATTTTTAAAAAGATACTAATCACAAGAAACCCTAAAGTAGCACTGTACCAATGACCTTGCAGCAAAGAACTCTAAACCAAAGGGCAAAATAAACAGTGACCTAAAAACTCAAAAATTTGTCTACCACTATCTTAAAGAGATTAAGGTTATGATGATTTTATTAGTCATTCTATTTCATAAATTCTCACCTCTTTTGGTGTTTTATGAGCTGCACAAAGAAAAATCCATTGTTCAGTTGCTGTCATCTGAGTGCATGTATCTGGATGGCATTCACTCTGTTAAAATAGTTACATTTATTAATATGTAAAATAATAATGAAAAAGTTTATCATTTGAGTTGCTACATTTCATGTAAAATTCTAGAATAAATTAAAAATTTGGGTAAGTCTTTGTAAGCACATTAATTTACAAAAACAGAAAAAAAAATCAGAACTTTCAATTATAGCTTTAACTTAAAGAAAATATTACCTGAAGTTTGACAGCAAGTCCATTTAACTCAAGACAGAATTGCCTAAAAATGTAAATATATAAATGAAAAGTCTTATCCTCCATATTACTTTTAGAATATTAATTGTAAAAACAGAATCCCATCAGTACCATCCTTCCTCCCTCATCATCATTATCAATACCACCTGAACTTACATGGCACATTCCTTACAAAGACATACACATTAGTAAACAAAACCCAAGACTAACAACCCTAACAATAATGTTCAATATCAGAGTTCAGTGAGTTGATTACTGTTACACACTGGAAATTGGTACAATTTTTCTGAGAAATACTTTGAAAATATTTACCAAGACCCTTACAAAGTGTATATTTTTTAACTAAGTCATTCTCCTAAGAATCTATTCTTATGAAATAATCAGAACTGCCATGTAGACATATGTACAAAGATGTTCACTGAAACTATATACATAAAAAATTTCTTTGAAACATTATAAATGATTAGCAATTGGAGAGTAGTGAAATGTTGGTATTACATAAACATACAAAGGATATATACTTATATTCACAGTAAGATTCCAGTTATGTAAAAATTCATGTGTGTGTACATATCTGTATACAGATAATCAGAAGAAAGACTAGACGTTTTATATTCCTATATATTATACAGGTTTTATTCTGATTACAAACCACATGCTCCTTCTAAAAACTCCAAACAGGACCAAATACAAAATGTAAAACAGGAAAGTCCTCCGTACTTCCATGACCTCTTCCCGAAAGATAGTTACTGTTTACATGCAAATCTGATTTTCTCTGGATAGATTAAAATATATTGGAATCATATCATACACAATTTCATAACTTGCTTTTTTGTCACTTAATAGATCTTGGGCATTTTTTCATGATGTACTTTCCCTCTAAAATTGTCAAACTGAGAATTATAAAGCCTAGAACAATGCTTGGATTGTTCTTACAATAGTTAAGTGCTCAAAAAATATTTTTGAATAAATGAAAAATGGAGCAAATTACATGACATTTAGATCATTTTTAGACAGATTTGCTATTTGATATGAAAAGACAATTAATCCTTTATGTCATAAAGATATTTTATGTTGTCAAAGTACTGAATGTGTTCCCTCTAAAAATCTATCAAATTAATCGCTGTTTCCCCATCAAACAAATGAATACACTTTGGTTCCACAAATATGCAAGGCTAAAACCTATAATTAGAAGACAAAAGAAAGTTCCAAAAGAAAAACAAAAAACCCAAAACACTGCACATATGTGAAAGAAAAACTATATTTATTTATTTATTTATTTATTTATTTATAACATACATTAAAATAGAAGAAAGCAAATAAAAAAACAAGGGTCAAATTTTCAGTTGTCTATAACTGTACTTCCTTTCCAGATGCCTAATAATAATGCTGTTCTTAGATTATACAAATAACACTATTTCTGAATCACCACATAGTCCTCTACTGCCCCATATCTGTAAGTTGCATGTTATGTGCTTCTGAGTTGTTTTCTACTAAGTGGTAATAAAGACAAGTGGTGATAAACAAGTTCCTCATCTAGTCCAACCTACTTATGGCCAACAGGAAAATTAAGCTAACTGACTTGTCAGTGCTATAGGTACAATCTGTGGCAAACAGTGCAAACCTAACAGCTTCAAGTTAATTCATTATAGGACTAACACACATAGTTATGCAGCTGAAAAGACAAGCCAGAGCTGAAATCTAGTCTACACTCTAGTCACTAAGCCATGCATACTAGCATGGGATTGCAGCCGCTCAGAGGAAGGGGCATCTTTTCCTAATTACAAATATTCAGTAGGGAGTAGTGGGAGATTTGACTGAGGTCATGATTCAATTCCCATTAACATCATAATATAATCAACTGCATTAATCAGTAACAGCAAGTATTAAGCCTCAAATCAGTAACACTAAGCACATGCAAAAAGAAATCAAGCTGCTTTTAAAACTCTTCTTGCTCAACTATAAAGATGTATACACTATGGGCTGCCCTGGTCGTGCAGTGGTTAAGAACCCGCCTGCCAATGCAGGGGACACAGGTTCGAGTCCTAGTCCAGGAAGATCCCACATGCCGCGGAGTAACTAAGCCCGTGAGCCACAACTACTGAGCCCACGTGCTGTAACTACTGAAGCCTGAGCACCTAGATCCTTTGCTCTGCAACAAGAGAAGCCACCACAATGAGCACCCACGGCAATGAAGAGTAGCCCCCACTCGCCGTAACTAGAGAAAGCCCGTGCGCAGCAACAAAGACCCAACGCAGCCAAAAATAAAAATAAATAAATAAATTAATTTAAAAAAAATGTATACACTATAATAAAGAGACAAAAGAATATATATGTCATATAGAATACATAAATTATACAAAACAAAAAAAGTGGTTAATATCAAAAAATCCCAAAAGTAGTAACAATAGCACCAGGACAAATGGAATATGAATAAGAAAGATTTTACAAGTTTTGTATAATGCATATTTCATGGTCTAAGTTAAATAGGGAGGAAAAGGTTTTTCTTAGATCTGAAATAAAAACCTTATAAATTAAAATGAATCCTCACTTTTTAGGAATTATGCTTACAGTGGAAAAAACATGCTTGCTTATTTTCATCATTAATCCCATAGGTAAGGAAGTAGTTATTTTCAAAGCTGATTAAAAAAAGACAGAGGATATATTATACTAAAGTGTTCTCTATATTTATAAGAATGGCATAACATCTACATACTCATGCTTTCAAATATCATGCATCGAGATGTATTAAAAAAAAAAAAACAACTCAATCAAGTAGTCAATTGACTTGCCCAAGAAAATGGCAGATTACAAAGAAGTCTCAGCATCCTGAAACTGCTGAACGGTTATGACAAGACACTGTCTTAACAATATCTAGACAAGCCTATAGCATCAAAACAAAACAACAGAAAAAGTACCTTGTCTACAAATTGAGGCACTCATCACAGGAAATATGGTCTAATTTATTCAGGAAAAGTCATATCTCTACCCCACCTTATTATCTAAAAATCAACTCAAAGTAACAAACTCTGATGAACACATATCTCATGCAGCATCCTCTATTTTTAATGTATCAACTCATCCTAGCTCCCATTTACAATGGAAAGTTTATAACTTCAAGAAATAACCTAGTAGCTTCAGAATACAACTGCTTCTAAAGTTAACTCATGATTCATTATAAATCAATTTTCTCATTCAAAGGATATTATGAAAAGCTCTAAAACTCCTTACTTCAGGATTATAATTAATCTCCATTTACCAAACGAAAGACTGGAAGTTCACACTAGTTACCAGGTAACTCATCAGCTACCAAGTCTAGACTAGGACCTCTAGAGAGAAATAAAGTAGGTAAGTAGTAGGTAGTAGAAATGAGTAGGTACATGGAAATAATGCATCTGTGATTAAATGATGTGATTAAGGAAAACCATGTAAAAAGATAATAAGGCCCAAATCCATAAATACAGAAAACAATGAGAAAATAACAATGTTGAAAACTTTATAACTTGAAAACATAAAAGCTTTAGAATTTTGCTTTTTGGTCTGTAGTTAACTAATTTAATTTATGATTCGTAATCATCATTAATATTAAAGGTTATTTTTTACTACTAGGAGTACTATTACTATTTTGATACATAATAAAGACCCACCTTAAATGTTCATACTTCCATACACCTTCATCTTGGCCTTCAGGTGGTTCAAGAATTTTGTCAATATTGGAACAATCTGCTCTTATGTTCTGTTGAATATACTACAAACAAAGAATTTTTTACAGTTAATTAAAATATACTACATGGTAAATCTTATGAGACTTACTATTGTTTAATGGGTACAGAGTTTCAGTTGGGGAAGATGAAAAAGTTCTGGAGATAGAGGTGGTAATGGTTGCACAACAATGTGAATGTACTTAATGCCACAGAATCGTACACTTAAAAATGGCAAAAATGATAAATTTTATGTTATGTATTTTTTACCACAATAAGAAAAAGCAAAGTAAACACCGAACAAGAAAATCCAAAGAAATCCATGCCCAGAGGTAATCAAACTGACAAAAACTAAAGATAAAGAAGCCACTGGGGGTGAGTGTGTGTGTGTGTGTGTAATGAATCCAGCGAAAAAAAGAGACACATGACCTATAGAATAAGGATTCAAATGAGTGCAGCTTTCTCACCAGAAAACACAGACGACAGGAGGAAATGGCAGAACACGTTTAAAGTGCTGAAAGAAAAGAACTGTCAACCTCTGTATCTAGCAAAAATACCCTTCAGGAATGAAGATAAAGATATTTTCAGATGAAAGAAAACTACGGAGGTTTACTGAGCTCTGCCCACCTGAGCAACAACCAACTCTACCCACCACCAGTACCCCCCATCCGGAAGCTTACATGTATTTAAATGATATATTTAAAGAGATGAAAGGGAAGAAACTACAACCAAGATTACTCTACCCAGCAAGGATCTCATTCAGATTCGATGGAGAAATGAAAAGCTTTACAGACAAGCAAAAGCTAAGAGAATTCAGCACCACCAAACCAGCTCTACAACAAATACTAATGGAACTTCTCTAAGTGGGAAGCGCAAGAGAAGAAAAGGACCTACAAAAACAAACCCATAACAATTAAGAAAATGGTACAGGAACATACATATCGATAATTACCTTAAACGTGAATGGATTACATGCTCCAACCAAAAGACACAGGCTCGTTGAATGGATACAAAAACAAGACCCATATATAGGCTGTCTACAAGAGACCCACTTCAGACCTAGGGACACATACAGACTGAAAGTGAAGGGATGGAAAAAGATATTCCATGCAAATAGAAATCAAAAAAAGTTGCAATAGCAATACTCATATAAGATAAAATAGACTTCAAAATAAAGAATGTTACAAAAGACAAGGACACTACATAATGATCAAGGGATCAACTGAAGAAGAAGATATAACAGTTACAAACATATATGCACCCAACATAGGAGCACCTCAATATATAAGGCAACTGCTAACAGCTATAAAAAAAGAAATTGACAGTAAAACAATAATAGTGGGGAACTTTAACACCTCACTTACACCAATGGACAGATCATGCAAACAGGAAATTAATAAGGAAACACAAGCTTTAAGTGATACAATGCACCAGATTTAACTGATACTTATAGGACATTCCATCCAAAAACAGCAGATTACATTTTCTTCTCAAGTGCACACAGAACATTCTCCAGGACAGATCACATCTTGAGTCACAAATCAAGCCTCGGTAAATTTAAGAAAACTGAAATCATATCAAGCATCTTTTCCGACCACAACGCTATGAGATTAGAAATCAATTACAGGGAAAAAAACGTAAAAAACTCAACACACGGAGGCTAAACAATATGTTACTAAATAACCAAGAGATCACTGAAGAAATCAAAGAGGAAATCAGAAAATACCTAGAGACAAATTACAACGAAAACACGACGATCCAAAACCTATGGGATGCAGCAAAAGCAGTTCTAAGAGGGAAGTTTATAGCTATACAAGCCTACCTCAAGAAACAAGAAAAATCTCAAATAAACAATCTAAACTTAAACCTAAAGCAACTGGAGAAAGAAGAACAAAACCCAAAGTTAGTAGAAGGAAAGAAATCACAAAGATCAGAGTAGAAATAAATGAAATAGAAACAAAGAAAACAATAGCAAAGATCAATAAAACTAAAAACTGGTTCTTTGAGAAGATAAACAAAATTGATAAACCTTTAGCAAGACTCATCAAGAAAAAGAGGGAGAGGACTCAAATCAATAAAATTAAAAATAAAAAAGGACAAGTTACAACAGACACCATAGAAATACAAAGCATCCTAAGAGACTACTACAAGCAACTCTATGCCAATAAAATGGAGAACCTGGAAGGAATGGACAAATTCTTAGAAAGGTATAATCTTCCAAGACTGAACCAGGAAGAAACAGAAAATATAAACAGACCAATCACAAGTAATGAAATTGAAACTGTGCTTAAAACTCTGTCAACAAACAAAAGTCCAGGGCCAGATGGCTTCACAGGTGAACTCTATCAAACATTTAGAGAAGAGCTAACACCCATCCTTCCCAAACTCTTCCAAAAAATTGCAGAGGAAGGAAAACTCCCAAACTCATTCTATGAGGCCATCACCCTGATACCAAAACCAGACAAAGATACTACAAAAAAAGAAAATTACAGACCAATATCACTGATGAATATAGATGCAAAAATCCTCAACTAAATACTAGCAAACAGAATCCAACAACACTTAAAAATGATCATACACCATGAGTGGGATTTATCCCAGGGATGCAAGGATTCTTCAATATACATAAATCAATTACTGTGATACACCATGAAGAATAAAAACCATATGATCATCTCAGTAGATGCAGAAAAAGCTTTTGATAAAATTCAACACCCATTTATGATAAAAACTCTTCAGAAAGTGGGCATAGAATGAACACACCTCAACATAATAAAGGCCATATATGACAAACCCACAGCAAATGTCATTCTCAATGGTGAAAAATCGAAAGCATTTCCTCTAAGATCAGGAACAAGACAAGGATGTCCACCCTTGCCACTATTATTCAACACAGTTTTTGAAGTCCAAGCCATGGCAATCAGAGAAGTAAAAGAAATAAAAGAAATACAAGCTGGAAAAGAAGAAATGAAACTGTCACTGTTTGCTGATCACATGATATTATACGTAGAGAATCCTAAAGATGCCACCAGAAAACTACTAGAGCTAATCAATGAATTTGGTAAAGTTGCAGGATACAAAATTAATGCACAGAAATCTCTTACATTCCTATACACTAACAATGAAATATCAGAAAGAGAAATTAAGGCAACAGTCCCATTCACCATTGCAACAAAAAGAATACAATATGTAGGGATAAACCTACGTAAGGAGGTAAAAGACCTGTACTCAGAAAACTGTAAGACACTGATGAAAGAAATCAAAGATGACACAAACAGACAAAGAGATATACCATGTTCTTGGATTGGAAGAATCGATATTGTGAAAATGACTATACTACACAAAGCAATCTACAGATTCAATGCAATCCCTATCAAATTACCAGTGGCAGTTTTTACAGAGCTAGAACATAAAATCTTAAAATTGGTATGGAGACACAAAAGATCCCAAATAGCCAAAGTGGTCTTGAGAGAAAAAAAACAAGCTGGATGTATCAGACTCCGTGACTTCAGACTATACTACAAAGCTACAGCAATCAAGACAATATGATACTGGCACAAAAACAGAAATATAGATCAATGGAACAGGATTGAAAGCCCAAAGATAAACCCACACCCCTACGGTCAACTAATCTATGACAAAGGAGGCAAGGATATACAATGGAGAAAAGACAGTCTCTTCAATAAGTGAAAAAAAAAAAGGGGGTGGGCTTCCCTGGTGGCGCAGTGGTTGAGAGTCCACCTGCCGATGCAGGGGACATGGGTTCGTGCCCCAGACTGGGAAGATCCCACATGCCACAGAACGGCTGGGCCCATGAGCCGTGGCCGCTGAGCCTGCGCATCCAGAGCCTGTGCTCCGCAACAGGAGAGGCCCGCGTACCACAAAAAAAAAAAAAAAAAAAGTGGTGCTGGGAAAACTGGATGGCTACATGTAAAAGAATGAAAGTAGAACACTCTCTAACACCAGACACAGAAATAAAATCAAAATGGATTAGAAACCTAAATGTAAGACCGGACACTATAAAACTCTTAGAGGAAAACACAGGAAGAACACTGACATAAATCACAGCAAGATCTTTTTTGATCCACCTCCTAGAGTAATGGAAGTAAAAACAAAAACAAATGAGACAAAAAAAAAAAGAAACCTAATGAAACTTGAAAGCTTTTGCAAAGCAAAGGAAACTACAAACAAGACAAAAAGACAACCCTCAGAAGGGGGGAAAATATTTGCAAATGAATCAATGGACAAAGGATTAATCTCCAAAATATATAAACAGCTCATGCACCTCAACATTAAAAAAACAAACAACCCAATCAAAAAATGGGCAGAAGACCTAAATAGACATTTCTCCAAAAAAGACATACAGATGGCCAAGAAGCACATGAAAAGCTGCTCAAAATCACTAATCATTAGAGATATACAAATCAAAACTACAATGAGGTATCACCTCACACCAGTTAGAATGGGCATCATCAGAAAATTGACAAACAATAAATGCTGCAGAGGGTGTGGAGAAAAGAGAACCCTCTTGCACTGCTGGTGGGAATGTAAATTGATACAGCCACTATGGAGAACAGTATGCAGGTTCCTTAAAAAACTAAAAACAGAATTATCATATGATCCATCAATCCCACTACTGGGCATGCACCCAGAGAAAACCATAATTCAAAGATACATGCACCCCAATGTTCATTGCAGCACTATTTACAATAGCTAGGTCATGGAAGGAACCTCAATGCCCATCAACAGATGAATGGATAAAGAAGATGTGGTACATATATACAATGGAATATTACTCAGCCATAAAAGGGAATGAAATTTGGTCATTTGTAGAGATGTGGATGGATCTAGAGACTGTCATACAGAGTGAAGTAAGTCAGAAAGAGAAAAACAAATGTCGTATATTAACGCATATATGTGGAACCTAGAAAAATGGTACAGATGAACCAGTATGCAGGGCAGAAACAGAGACACAGATGCAGAGAACAAACGTATGGACACCAAGGCGGGAAAGTGGCAGGTGGGGTCATTGTGGTGGGATGAATTGTGAGACTGGGATTGACATATAACAATAATATGTATAAAACAGATAACTAATAAGAAGCTGCTGTATAAAAAAATAAATAAAATTAAATTAAAAAAAAAAAGGAAGCTAAGGAGAATTCCTAGTCAGCAGACGGCTCTAAAAGAACTGCTAAAGAAGTTCTTCAGTTAGAAGGAAAAAAATAATACCAGAAAGAAACTTAGACTATCAGGAGCAACAGCAATTATATTAATATCTGGGTATAAACATATATTAGACCATTCTTCTCTTGATCTTTAAAATATGTTTGGCAGATGAAAGCAAAAAATATAATATTGTCTGGTGGGGTTTTCAATGTATGTAGATGTAATATAGATAACTAAAGCATAAAGGAGGAGAGTAAAATGGTCCAAATGATGATAGTTTCTACATTTCAATTGAAGCAGTAAAATATTGACTCTAAACAGACTGAAAAGTTAAGCATGAACTTAGTAATCTCTAGAGCAATCATCAAAAAAACTATATGAGATACAATCAAAATTAGAATAAATTAAAATAGAATACTAAAAATGCTCAAATAACCCTTAAAAAGACAGAAAAAGGAAACAGAAAAAAAAGAGGAAACTAAAAACAAGTAATAAAATGGTAATTCTAAATCTAAACATATCTATCAATAACCATATTCACATTAAATGGCCTAAATATACCAGTTAAAAGACAAGGATTGTCAGAAAGAACAAAGAAATATGACCCAACTATACTGTTTATAAGAAACTTACTTCAAATATAATGATATAAGTAGGTTAAAAGTAAAAGGATGGAGAAAAATATATACCATACAAACATGAATCAAAAGAAAGCTGCAAGGAATGAAAGGTAGTTCAACATTAAAAAAAAAAAATAACCAATGTAATATACTACATTAATATACAGAGGAAAAAACACACAAGCATCTCAATTAATGCAGAAAAGTCATCTGACAAAATCCAATACCCTTCACGACAAAAACACAGAAAACTAGGTATATGAGAGAACTTCCTCAATATGATGAAGGGCATTTTGAAAAACCCACAGGGCCTCCCTGGTGGCGCAAGTGGGTGAGAGTCCGCCTGCCGATGCAGGGGATACGGGTTCGTGCCCCGGTCTGGGAGGATCCCATATGCTGCGGAGCGGCTGGGCCCGTGAGCCATGGCCGCTGAGCCTGCGCGTCCGGAGCCTGCGCGTCCGGAGCCTGTGCTCCGCAACGGGGGAGGCCACAACAGTGAGAGGCCCGCATGCCGCAAAAAAAAAAAAAAAAAAAAAAAAAAGAAAAACCCACAGGTATGATGTTACTCATACTCAATGGTGAAAGACTGACAGGTTTCCCTCTAAAATCAGAAATAAGGGAATTCTCTGATGGTCCAATGGTTAGGACTCTGTGCTTTCACTGCCAACGGCCTGGGTTCAATCCTTGATCAGGGAACTAAGATCCTGCAAGCCACACAGCACGCCCCCCCCCCAAAAAAGCCATAAATGAGACAAGGATGCTTGTTTTCACCACTGCTATTCAATACTGTACTTAAATTCCAGCGAGAACAATTAGACAGTAAATAAATGAGTAAAAGGCACAGATGACATGATCCTATATAGAGAAATCCCAAAGAATCCACAGGAAAGCTCATAAAGCTAAGAAATGAATTCAGTGAAGTAGCAGGATACAAGATCAAAATACAAAAATCAGTTCTGTTTCTATACACCTTCACTGAACAATTGAAAAAGAAAATTAAGAAAGGAACTCCTGTATATTGATATATCTACATCTATATATAACTAAATTACCTCGCTGTACACCTGAAACATTGTAAATCAACTCTACTTCAATAAAAAATGATAGGGCCTCCCTGGTGGCACAGTGGTTAAGAGTCCGCCTGCCGATGCAGGGGACACGGGTTCGTGCCCCGGTCTGGGAGGATCCCATATGCCGCGGAGCGGCTGGGCCCGTGAGCCATGGCCGCTGGGCCTGCGCATCCGGAGCCTGTGCTCCGCAACGGGAGAGGCCACAACAGTGAGAGGCCCACATACCGCAAAAAGAAAAAAAAAAATGATAATAGGGCTTCCCTGGTGGCGCAGTGGTTGAGAGTCCACCTGCCGACGCAGGGGACGCGGGTTTGTGCCCCGTTCCGGGAGGATCCCGCATGCCGCGGAGCGGCTGGGCCCGTGGGCCATGGCCGCTGGGCCTGTGCGTCCGGAGCCTGTGCTCCGCAACGGGAGAGACCACAACAGTGAGAGGCCCGTGTACCGCAAAAAAAAAAAAAAAAAAAAAAAAAAAAGATAATAAAAATTAGAAAAAAAAGAAAGCAACTCCATCTACAACAGTATCTGAAAGAATAAAATACCTAGGAATAAGTTTAAATCAGGAGATTAAATACTTGCATACTGAAAACTTCAAAATTTGCATAACCTAAAGCAATCTACAGATTCTGTGCAATCTCTATCAAAATTTCAAGTCTTTTTTGTAGACATGGAAAAGCTGATTCTCACATTTATATGTAATTGCAAGGGGCACCAAATAGCCAAAATAATCTTGAAAAGAAAACATAGTTGGGGGCTTCCCCGGTGGCGCAGTGGCTGAGAATTGGCCTGCCAATGCAGGGGACAAGGGTTCAATCCCTGGTCCGGGAAGATCCCAAATGTCATGGAGCAACTAAGTTCGTGCTCCACAACTACTGAGCCTGCACTCTAGAACCAGGGAGCCACAACTACCGAAGCCTGCGCACCTAGAGCCTGTGCTCTGCAAGAAGAGAAGCCACTGCAATGAGAAGCCTGTGCACTGCAAGGAAGAGTAGTCCCCACTCACCGCATCTAGAGAAAGCCCACGCGCAACAACAAAGACCCAACGCAGCCAAAAATAAATAAATTAAAAAAAAAAAAGAAGAAAACATAAGTTGGAGGATGCAGGCCTACCAATTTCAAGACTTACTACAAAGCTATAGAAGTCGATATAGTGTGGTACTGGGAATTCGCTGGTGGTCCAGTGGTTAGGACTCTGAGCTTCCACTGCAGGGGGCACGGTTTCAATTCCTGGTTTGGGGAACTAAGATTCCCCCACGCTGTGCGGCCAAAAAACAACAACAACAAAACAGTGTGGTATTGACATAAGGATACACATATAAACCAATGGAACTGAATAGAGGAACTAGAAATAAACCCTCATATATACAGTCCAATGATTTTTGACAAGGGTACCAAAACCATTCAATGTGGAAAGGTTAGTCATTTTAACCATTTTTAAGTGTACAGTTCTGTGGCTTACTTGCATTCACAATGTTGTGCAACCAAAGAAAAGCCCTGGACCTGACGGCTTCACTGGTGAATTTTACTAAATATTTAAAGAACTAACATCAATCCTTCTCAAACTCTTCCAAAAAGTTGAAGAGAAGGGCATACTTCCTAACTCCACTAGAGCAGCATTCTTAATACCAAAGCCAGACAAAGATACTCTAAGAAAACTAGAAACCAATATCCCTTATGAACACTGATGCAAAAATCCTAGCAAACCAAATTCAGCAGCAAATTAAAATTATACACCACGATCAAATGGGATTTATTCCTAGAATGCAAGGATGGTTCAACATACAAAAACTGATCAATATAATACACCATGTTAATAGAATGAAGGAAAAAAATACACAATTATCTCAATTGGTGCAGAAAAAGCATTTGACAAAATTCAACACCTTTTTATGATAAAAACACTCGACAAACCAGAAATAAGAAGAAACTAACTCAACATAATAAAGGCCAAATATGAAAAACCTACAGCAAACATCATACTCAACGTGGAAGACTGAAAGCTTTCTGCTAAGATCAGGCACAAGATAAGGATGCCTGTTGTTGCCATGTCTATTCAAAATACTACTGCAAATTCCAGCCAGAGCAATTAGGCAAGAAAAAGAAATAAAAGGCATCCAGACTGGAAAAGAAGTAAATTTAGTTGTTTGCACATGAAATAATCCCATATGTAGAAAACCCAAAAGATTCCACAAAAAAATTGTTAGGACTAATAAACAAATTCAGCGAAGTATCAGGACAAAACTCTACCTTTAAAGGGGAAAATATGTGCACATTTTTCCTCTTAATTTTTGCCAATTTCCAGGCATAGAGCTCCAAGTTTATATTTCTGTATCCTCCACAAGGCCTATCTCTTTGCTAGCCCATTAAATATTTGCTGATCGAACAATACATTCTTCTTTTTTTTTTTTAAATAAATTTATTTATTTATTTATGGCTGTGTTGGGTCTTCATTGCTGTGCACAGGCTTCCTCTAGTTGCAGTGAGCGGGGGCTACTCTTTGATGCAGTGCGCAGGCTTCTCATTGCAGTGGCTTCTCGTGTTGTGGGGCACTGGCTCTAGGCATGTGGGCTTCAGTAGTTGTGGCTCACGGGCTATAGAGTGCAGGCTCAGTAGTTGTGGCGCAAGGGATTAGTTGCTCTGTGGCATGTGGGATCTTTCCGGACCAGGGCTTGAACCCGTGTCCCCTGCATTGGCAGGCAGATTCTTAACCTCTGTGCCACCAGGAAAGCCCTAATGTGCCATCTTAAAATGAGGTTTGATAAAAGCTTCAAACAGGTATCCCATTAATTCCATGGATTCTGGTTTGTGCTAAAAGTTACAGGAATATTTAACTATGCCAAAGGAAATAAAATGCTTAGGTTATTAGAGTTGCAAAAGTAACTATTGTTATTACCTGCTGAACAGCTAGTGTACTGTCCATTTCATCAAAGGATTCATCAGGCCAATTATAGAAATCCTATAAAAAAAATTTCATGATTAAAGTACGTACAAAGTCACAAAGAAGATGCAATACTATTATGATTAACTTCAATTCTTAATAAAGATCCGAAGTTATACCAGAGAAGAAAAGCCCTCATATGGTAAACAATGTGATTATTAGTGAATAAGTTAAAGGAATTTTATTCAATGTTTTAAATGAACACCAAGATTTTATTTAATTGAACTATAAGCTATACTTTTTTCAGTCACAAATCCCTCAAATATGGCTCCCATAAACCTTTCATGTATTACTTAATTGATAAGCCTATCACTTTTTTGTTTATGATAAATATTTTTCTAAATGTTATAATGAAAAAAAAAAATCTCCAGGCAGTAAAAAGCTGAATCAGTTTTTACCCAAAGAGAATAGCTAGAGTTAGTAGTAGTTACTACTCCATAAATATTATTTAAGACAGACATTATAAATTATAATTCCAATTCCAAATGGTGTTTTAAATTTCTAAATCAAAATATGAGCTCCATCAAAAAGTAGTCATCTAAACAGAACAACCTTCTCTTAAAGGGAATATTTCTGCGGATCACTTTGTACTAGTTCTGAATTTTTCTATACGTAGTTCAGTTCACAGACGTTCCCCTAAGTGGTTAAGAACCTTTCCATTTGACTGCTGAAATATATCCCTTGTAGGTGCGCAATGTCCAACGCATTGTAGGTACTCAGTAAATGTCTGAGAAAAGGTAGTAGTAAACCAACAATCCATAACCCTGTATCGATCGACATGGATTAAGTCTCCAAAGGCCATGAGCAAAAATTGGAGCAAACTGCAGAATACAGTGCATGATACCACATGAATAAAAGTTTAAGAAAGTGCAAAACATACTTATGAATATAATGCATATATAATAAAAGTATAAAGGAAGAAAAAGGAATGATAATCACCATTACTGGCTGGGAGTGGGCAGAAGACAGAAGAATGTGATACAGAGGGATTTAACTATATTAGTAATGTCCTAGTTCTGAGAGTAAGTGATGGGTATGGTATACCTTTTTAAGTGTCTTAAGCATTTCATATCTTTTTTTAAATAGTTGCCTTATCTGAATGAAAATGAAATTTATTTTAAAATGTCAAGAAATAAAAACAACTTTCTGGAAATTGTTCTAGGATGTCTTTTCCTGACATCATCTACATATCACCAGAAAGTAGTTTTTAAATTCTTCCTTTCTGATTTGTAGTGAAAAATGTTTCTATCAATACGCTTTGCTTATTTTTTCGTTTAAAAAAAAAAAGAAAAGATAGTTTGTAGGATATTTTGTTTTTAAAATATTAGAAAACACATATAGTGGTACACAGAAAAGATGTAAAAAAGTTAATTGGAAATTAAATGCTTTGCCTCATCATAACTGTGATATACTTTAAACACTTAAAAGAGGAGCCAAGGGACTTCCCTGGTGGCACACTGGTTAAGACTCCGTGCTCCCAGTGCAGGGGGCCTGGGTTCAATCCCTGGTCAGGGAACTAGATCCCACATGCATGCTGTAATAAGAATTCACATGCCACAACTAAGGAGCCAGCGAGCCGCAACTAAGGAGCTTGCCTGCCACAACTAACACCTGGCACAACCAAATAAATAAACAAATAAATATTTTTTTTTAAAAAGGAGCCAAAAATCCAGCCTAATGAACATTCTCATCTAATCCAGTTAAACGTTTACTGAAAACCAACTTTGTGCTTATAACCCAATCTAACCAATTAAAAAAAAAAGAGGAAGATACTCTACCTACTCTATTATAGTTCTAAATAAATCATTTTAGAATAGATCCCTTTCACTGAAGGAAATCAGTGTGGTAGACAAGGGATATGACAGAATGCTGCTTAAGTAGTCCTTTTTTAAAAAAATCTTAACCTTTTCTAATACATTTTATTTAACAACCTTGATCTATGACAATCTGGAAAAAAGCAAAGGAGTTTTCTTATAGGTGATTTACTCATAACAACACAGCAAACAGGTGTGTTACAACATTGAGTTAAAATCTATGATTCTCTAAACTTTCAAAATTAAGAACTTTTGAATAAGTAAAAATGGATGATTCTCAGAATGTGAGTACAAAAGTCCATTTCTGAATTTAAAAACATAAAAGTTGATCACTTAAAAGAATCAGAAATAGTGCTGCCACAGAAAAAGAATTAAAGGTATCTGAGAAAAGATCATTTATAAAGAAAGAAACTTTAGAAACAGTAAAAGCATAAATAATATATAAATTCCAAGTAGTATGACCACAAAATTGCCAGTAGAAATGACACGTGACTCTATTAAAAAAGGCTTCCCAACTAAACTCTAAAATTCAGTACTAGAAGCAACTTGTTAAAAAGAAAAGGTCACTAATGAACTAAGAATCGAATCTGGAGACTGCAACCTTGAGCAAATGCAGTCTAATCTCTGGGCTTCAGTTTCCTTTTCTGTAACATGCATCTAGGAAGCTGTCTGGATCTAAAAGTTCCCTTTGAAAGAACTCCCTTTCCAAAATTCTGTGCAAGATATTAAAATGTATTCTCTGGCATACTGTCATAGCTCTACGGTTGTTTCTGGTTTCCTCCCCCTCCGTCTCTTATTCTTTAAAATTACATTTTTAACACATCTCTTCCGATTTTGGAGTCTGTACTCAATCGCAAGGCATTTTACCTGGCAGATTAATCAGATGAGGTCTATTTGATTTTTTTAAGAATGTGAAGCATCCCGTCTTTGGCAAATCCCAAGAATCAATACTGAAATAAGCACCAATTCACCCCAAGTACTGCCCTACTAAAAGGTGATAAAATTATAATAAGTTCATTCCCTATGCTTCACATATAGTAACAAGGAAATTCACAAGGAATGGCATCTAACAAGTCCCAGCCTGATGATGAAAACTTGCTGGACCAGAGAACAGCTACGGAGAGAAGTGGTCAAAGGCAAACAGCAGGAGGAGGAGGATAAAGTAAATTATCGACTCCCGGATCCGGCTAGACAAGCTGGATGGCAGAAGTCGGGCACGTCACAGGCCAGGTAGGACGAGGTAGGCTGTTGTTTACACCCCTCCCACCCTGGCAGCCCCGACCCTCACGGAACCCCGGGGGTCTCCACCCGGCCGGCCGCGCCCCTCCCCGAAGCTGGTCACTGGGGATCAGGGGAGAAGCGAGAACAAGCAGTCACTGCTGACAGGCTCCCAGCCCCGGGCCTCGGAGGCCCCCACGCGCCCCTCACGCCCACCGTCCAATCGGAGCTCCGCAGGCCTCGCGGGCCGCCGCCGTCTCGGCCAAACCGAGGGGCTGAGGCTCCGGAAGAGCAGGCCGGGCACCAGTGCCCCTGCCCGCCCGCCTGTCGCCCCGGCCCAACCTCCTCGCACAGGCATCCACCTTCCAGGTGCGGCGCAGCTCGGCACCAAGAGTCCCCTCTCCCCTCCACGAGAGGTGCAGAGATAGTACCTGAGCCTTGGTGCCCGGCCTGTTCCGCCTCAGCACTGCCGTCCCCTCCGCCATGACCATAGTGCCAGAGTCTGGGCGGCTGGAGTCGGTACCCGGATGTAGGGGACGGCTGCCTGCGCGGGGGGCGGGGTGGAGCGGCGCTCTCGGTCCGGGAGAGGGGGAGGGGCGACGGCTGACGGCGCAGCCGCAGCCTGCGCGGGGCAGGTTGGGAGGAACCCGAGGAGGCCGGGAAAGGGCCGGCGGGCGGAGGGAGGGGGACTGGAGAAGGAACGCTCGAAAACTCACTGGCCTCAATGTGGCGGGAGGGAGAGACCCTGCCGCGGAGGCCGGGAGTGGCTACGAGGGCGTTCGCAGGCCAGCGCAGAGAGCCGCTGCGGGAATGTACAAGTTCGGCGTAACGCGTTGGTGCATCTCCTTGGGCTTAACTTTAACGTTGGTTAACGTTGGAAGGACAGAGCTTGCACAATGGCGACCGTTTCAGTAAACCCTTGTGCAAGCAAATACCTAGAAAAGCGTAATTCTGTCCCGAAATCTGCCTAGGCGTGCAAAGTGGGAAACAGGCCAGCAGTCTGGGAGAATTCCACAAACCCTGCATGAAATCGACCCAATTTCAAATCAGACTCGGGCTTAGAGTGTGAAATGATATTTCCGCTATCCACTAACTTCAAAACCAAGGGCTTTTCAGTAACAAGTTTGTGTAGATGAGAGACCCAGATGCCAATTATCTGAGATAGAGTGGACATCTGGTATTGTGTGTCAAGCAAACAAAATGAGCTTGTAAATTTTGCAAGTCAGAAGCAGGAGGAGAAAATGAATGCCCCTTGATAGTGGGAGTTGTGCATCTTACAGGATTTCAGATTTCCTTTGTTGCAAGTTTTAAGTGTTCTCTTAAGTCATGAAATCACAGTAGCATTGGCAAACTCTTTTTTTGTTCCTGCTTGGAAACCTTAAATCTTTGATCTGGGATGAGGGAGGCCATAGGTTACCAGATGCGAAGATAGTTAAAAGAGTAAACAGTGTATATACAGTAGGGTGATTTCCAAGAGGGGAAAACATCAGGTATCCCATCAAGTACACATAAAGGTGTATTGAGAATGCTGAGAGGTGTAGCAGAGGCTCCAAAGATGGAAGGGAGGAGTGGAGGAGAGGTTGGTTAAAATGAGTGAGTGCAAAGCTGAATAACTCATGACTTGGAATTTTGTTCAAAAGCATTTAACAACGGGAAGTCTGTTTGCCTTTGAGTAAGATTCTTTCTATCGGGAAGATGTAGAGACTGGTAACTTTTTTTTTTTTTTTTGGTCTGCATTTGGTCTTCATTGCTGTGCGCGGTCTTTCTCTAGTTGCAGCGAGCAGAGGCTACTCTTTGTTGTGGTGCGCGGGCTTCTCATTGTGGTGGCTTCTCTTGTTGCGGAGCACGGTCTTTAGGCACTCGGGCTTCAGTAGGTGTGGCTCGCAGGCTCTAGAGCGCAGGCTCAGTAGTTGTGGCGCACGGGCTTAGTTGCTCTGCGGCATGTGAGATCTTCCCGGACCAGGGCTCAAACCTGTGTCCCCAGCATTGGCAGGAGGATTCTTAACCACTGCGCCACCAGGGAAGCCCCGAGACTGGTAACTTTTCAAGAGCAAGGACAATTCCATCACTACCTCATAGACAGCAAAAAATTTATTCATTCAACTAGTATTTATTAAGCCCCAGTACATGTTTGGCACTGAGGTAAAAGTATGAAAAGGCGGCATCCTTAACTGTAAGTTGCCTAGAGTCTAGCAATGGAGACAGCCGTGCAAATCACCAATTCTCTTACTAAATACAGTGAGAATCTAAGGCAAGCGGCACCTAAATATTGCCTCCCTAAGAGAGATAAGGGTGGGTCTGTAGAGAGCAGGGTCTTAGGTCTGTGGACAACCTCGCCTCATTTACTCCAAGGATTCAGTTAAAATTTCCTAGATAGTGTGGTAGTCCCCGAGCTGTAAATATCAGTTACCTATAGTTGAAGGGGCTCGTCTTAATGTTCTCTTAAGTCCAGATTTAGTAATACTTAAGGAATACTGTTTCAGCCCATCTGAAAAGAACAAAAAAAGTGAATAAGTAGGTGTTAAATTAAGGAACAAAATACGTATTCATCTCTTTGAAAAGTCTAATCAAGTTACATTGTGATGTCAGTTCTGGCCTTGTTCACAGGAAGAACCTTTTTCTTTATGGTTGAAATGTTTCTAGCTCATAACCTTCACATTTTAGTTTCTCTATCAGTCTGCAGATTATGACCTCCAAGCAAAAACAGTTTTATAACCACAATTAATTTAGGGGATGGGGGAAGAAGAAGAAGAAGAAAAAGCATGATCAGTACCATAACAGTTACATGTAATAATGGGTTACTTGAATATTTTGGTTAAAGAAGAAGTAGTCTTTTTTTTTTTTTTTTTTTTTTTGGTATGCGGGCCTCTCACTGTTGTGGCCTCTCCCGTTGCGGAGCACAGGCTCCGGACGCGCAGCCTCAGCGGCCGTAGCTCACGGGCCCAGCCGCTCCGCAGCATGTGGGATCTTCCTGGACCGGGGCCCGAACCTGTGTCCCCTGCATCGGCAGGCGGATTCTCAACCACTGCGCCACCAGGGAAGCCCAGAAGTAGTCTTTTTAAAGGCAATATGGACAAATGAAAATAACTTTGGACTGAGATTCAAGAAATCTAAATTCTCTTGCTTGTTGACTGTAAGACTTTGAACAATATCAGATAAAAGGGTTGTGTTTTTTTGGGTTTTTTTTTTTTTTTTGGTAATGAAACTAGTGCACAGCAGTTCATTCCTTCTGCCTCATAGAGTATGAAAGTATAAAAGTAAAGACTCCTGGAAGTCTTTTAAAGTTTTAGAAGAAAATATTTTGTAAATCCAAAGAATCATAAGTAAGTTCAAAACCATCTCTTTGGGGAGTTTTAAAATCCAAGTAAAATAGTGAATGCCCATTGTGTGTAAGGCACTGAGCAAGTGCTGAGAAACATGAATAAGATGTATAATCTATCCTCAAAAAGCTTAAAAATGAATGGGAAAGGAGGATATGTAAATTACTATACTACAAAGCAACATGTCTTAAGTGTTAAGCAGCCCCTGATGGTTGCCTACTTGCTATCCATACCCGTTCATTCATGTTCTTTGCAAACAGACTTTGATCTTGCTCAGTATCCATCTCTCCGAATTTGAGCAGAGAAAGGTAAACCCATCTCTAGCTGCGGGATAAATCCTCATTGGCCTAAGCCAATGTTAAAGGGTGAGCATGTGACTCCATTTTAGCCTGAAGAGATATGAAAAGATATCTGATGGAGCATTTTAGGGAAGGGTTTTCTTAATCTTGACGAGATACTAAAAGAGTTGGTCCCTTTTTTCTGCCACTGAACCTTGTTAAATCTGAGGCTGCATCAACCATCTTGGCTTGAAGGAAGCCAGCCTAAGAGCAAAGCTGATGCAGTGAATGATGCATGAAGTAGTTGAAATGTGCCATAAAGTAGCATTTATCTGTGGAGTTGCAGGAGATTTCATTGTGGACCAAGTAAAGGTGAAGCAGCAGTGATGTATGGAGATGTATGTTCATAGCTGAACAAATTAGTTGTATATGTAGCTTTATACATTTTCAATGTATTATTTGAAAATTAATTTCTCTTTATAAAAATTGTTATAGGCAAAATTTTTTTAATTTATAAAGTTCAAACTTAGACAACTTTGACTACAAATGAGTGAGAGACTGAACTCCCACTGCACTTCGTTTTTCTCTCTAGAATATTTGACCCATTAGTGATTGTGGTAGCCAGCTACCAAGATGGCCCCCAGTGATTATTATCTCTTGGTATTTACACCTTTGTGTGGTTCTCTCTCACGCTGAGTAGGGCTGACCTGTTTAACCAATAGATTCTGTGAAAATGATGTTGTGTGACTCCTGATGTTAGGTGATAAAAGACATTGTGGCTTCTGCCTTGCTCTCTTAGCTCACCTGCCCTGGGTGAGAAAGCTGTCATGTGTGAGGACCCTCAAGTAGCCTATGAGGGATCTGCATGGTGTGGAACTGAAGCTCCCACCAAAAGCAAGCATCGACTTGCCAGCATAAGTGACCATCTTGGAAGTGTAACTTCCAGCTCCAGTCAAGCCTTTGGATGATGGCAGCCTCATGAAAGACCCCAAACTAGGACCACCCAAATAAGCTGCTCCTAAATTTCCGACATACAGATACTGTGTGAGATGTTCATTGTTGTTTTAAGCTACTAAGTTTGGGGTGATTTGTTATGCAGCAATAGATAACTAATACAGTAGTTCCTGAATTTTCAGGAAGATGTGAGGAGAAGAGACAAGCCACAACAGACTACTATCATTTCCTCTTTTTAACAGGGGACCTCATGTCATTCATGAAGTTAACGGCATTTTCTACCTTTATTTTCTCTTTTTTTTTTTCTTAATACTTATGCATTTATTTGGCTGCGCTGGGTCTTAGTTGCCGTGTGCAGGATCTTTAGTTGCAGCATGCGAACTCTTAGTTGTGGCATGTGGGATCTAGTTCCCTGCCCAGGGATTGAACCTGGACCCCTGCATTGGTAGCTCAGAGTCTTAGCCACTGGACCACCAGGGAAGTCCCTACCTTTATTTTCTAGATGACAGCAATCACTATCTAAAATTATGCTATTACTTTAGTTGTTTACTTCTGCCTCCCCCATTTTATTCATCCCTGTATCTCCAGTGCCTAAGACAGTGCCTGACACATGTTCCAAAAACAATGAATTACTTAAAAATACTATAATAAACCGGCCTTTTGAAATGACAAGCCAGATAAGTAAGTACCCATTGATGTTTTTTCCAAGTCAAGTCTGCAGGCTAAATGAGACTGAAAGAGCATTTTGTAAGAGTTTGGCTAAATTTTAACATGTCTTAAAGAACTAGGCTTAATCTGTAAGAAGAAAGAGGTGTTGGATCCATTCCTTATCTCTTATAACAGGAAAATCTCCATATAAGCCAAGATTGAAAAAAAAAACCCATAAACTATAAAACCAAAAATTATAAAAATACCTAAAGAAACCAATGGAAGAAACTTATATCGGAGAAGACTTTTCAGAGTTTGAAATAATAACCAGAAGCTATAGTGGAAAACAATTATTTATTCAACTATACCAAAATGACTTCCTGCAAATTCACAGCATAAACAAAATCAAAGCCAAATTGATAAACTGGAGGAAAAAATTTTGTCAAAAAGAAACAATTCCCCTGATAGATAAAGATATCGAATCATAAAAGGCCAGTCACCCAGTAGAAAAATGAGCAGAAGATATTAACAGTCAATAGGGACTGTCAGTTAACAGTAAAGGAAATAGGGATGGCTCTTGAACACATGAGATCCTCACCATCATCCATCATGATAAATTAAAATGATCAGTTTGACAAAACATAAACTTTATAACATCCTGTATTATTGAGAGTGGGGAGAAATCAGCAGTCTCATACATTGCTGGTAGGACTATTAATTGATAAAACTTCTGTGAAGGGCAACTTGAAGGGGTTGTGTGTGTGTGTGTGTGTGTGTGTGTGTGTATACACATATGATTCGAGTCCACATACCCTTTGACATAGCAATTACGTGCCTAGCAATTTATCTTACAGATATGAAATTTATGCAGAAATTTTATTTATTGCAGAAGTGTTTCTAATAGCATAAGTTTAGAATTTAAATGTCCATCAGTAGGAAATGCTTAAATAAGTTTTGGTTCATCCAAATAATGAAACATCATACAGCTATAAAGAGAATGAAACTTTTATGTACTTTATAGATTAATTCCAAAGACAAATTGTTAATACAAAAAAACCCAAGGTGCCAAATGGTGTGTATGGAATATTTTATTTTTTAAAAGGAAAATGAATATATATATATATACTTCATATGCACAAGATACATATGTTTATACACACACATATACATATGTATACATAAAACACTCCTGACAGGAAGAATATAAACTGTAGCACTAGTGCTTCCAGGAATGGAACTTTGTGGCTAGGGCACAGAGATGGGAAGGAGTCTTACATACATATTATCTAGTTTAAAAAAAATTAAAGTTTAAGGAAAAAAAATAACAGGCTTGACTCAAAATGTTAAGGGACATCTTGTGCCCTCCTTTTACAGTTAATTCTTAAACTAAGAGGGGTTAGATGATTTGTCAAATGTCACTTAACTAGTATGTAAGCAACACGGAATCCAGAGCCTAGGTTTTAATGAGCTCTCCCATACAGATTGCTTAAGGGTAAAGAAAACATTTAAATAGTCTTCACATAAATAAATAAAAAGCTCAAAGCTCCATTTTTGTGTGGGTGCAGAGAAAATAGCAATTAGCTTTCTAGATGAGGCATGTCTTAGTATCATGCTAGAGAACAATCTGGCAGTCCTTGCTGAGAAGCTTAAAAATACAGCTAGGTAAGTATTGTTGAGAGTAAATTACTGTATCAGATATCAAACTTAAATATAATAGTTTATATTTATATTGAAAACACTGTGATGGAAAAGAGAGATCAATGAAACAGACTATAAAATCCAGGAATATGTTTATTTAAAACTTTAATGTATGATAAAGGTGACATTTCAAATTTGGGGGCAGGGCAGTGGTGGTGGGAAAGAATGGATAATCCAATAAAGTTGAGACAAGATAATCATTGGTTAAAAAAAAAAGTCAGACACATATACTATATATTAAAATTATGGATCAATTAATTACTTATATTTCCAAAAGAAAAAATGTACTAGAAGAATGAGATTTGACTAGCTAGAAACAAAACTGCACATCAAATTAGGAAACAAATGTGACAAGTTCACACCTCTATTATATAAAACCTTATGATCCATGTTGGTGGGAAAGCGGAATGGTGTGGCCACTACAGGAAACAGTGTAGAGGATCCTCGAAAAGTTAAAAATAGAACTACCCGACTTCTATTCAGGAATCCCACTTCTGAGTATTTATCTAAAAGAATTGAAATCAGAATCTCAAAGAGATATTAGCACTTCCATGTTAACTGTAGCACTATTTACAACAGCCAAGATGTGGAAGCCTAAATGTCCATCTGCTGGATGAATGAATAGAGAAAATGTAGTATATACATACATTGGAATATTATTCAGCCTTAAAGAAGAAGGCAATTCTGCAACATTTGACAATATGGAATGAACCTTGAGGACATTAAGTCAAATATGCCAATCATAGAAGGACAAAATACTGCATTCCACTTATATGAAGTATCTAAAATAGTCAAACTCATATAAGCAGAGAGTAGAATGGTGGTTGCCAGGGACTAGAGGGAGGGGGAAATGGGGAGTTGCTAATCAACAGGCATAAAGTTTCAGTTAAGTAAGATGCAAAAGTTCTAGAGATCTACTGTACAACATTGTGCAGTACACTTAAAAATCTGTTAAGGTATATCTCATGCTAAGTGTTCTTACCACAATAAAAATGAAAAAAAATTTTGTAATCCCAATTTTTAAAAATAAGAAATTTTGTAAATCATACAGTTTCTGGAGCAATAGAGGGGAAAAATCATTATCTTGATAATGGTAATACTTTCACAACAGAATAGCTCCCTGGTAGCTTTAATTTTATTCTCAATTTTTCATTTGTTTTTGTATAGAATTGTGGAAGGCAGACTTTGAAGTCAGACAAACCTGAGTTCAATTCCAGCCTATGACTTAAAATATATGTCACCTTGAGCAAGTTACTCTACCTCTCTCTGCATCCTTCACCTATGAGGCAAAGAACATCTGCCTCACAGAGTTGCTATGATTACACAGGTAAGCAATATTATGTGTTAAGTGCCTAGAACAGTGCCTGGCAAGAGGTCAAAAATGGTAATGTTATGAAAACTCCAGTCAGAATTTTACCTGTTTTACCGTTCTCCTTACAATTGATATTTTCCTGTTGAACAAAAGGTAAATGACAACATGCTTTTTTTTTTTTTTTTTTTTGGCTGCATTGGGTCTTCATTGCTGCGCCCAGGCTTTCTCTGGTTGTGGCGAGGGGGGGCTGCTCTTCGTTGCAGTGTGTGGGATTCTCATTGCGGTGGCTTCTCTTGTTGCGGAGCATGGGCTCTAGGCATGTGGGCTTTGGTAGTTGTGGCACATGGGCTCAGTAGTTGTGGCACGCAGCCTCTAGAGCGCAGGCTCAGTAGTTGTGGCGCACGGGCTTAGTTGCTCCACGGCATGTGAGATCTTCCCGGACCAGGGATCGAACCCGTGTTCCCTGCATTGGCAGGTGGATTCTTAACCACTGAGCCACCAGGGAAGTCCCAACATGCTTTTCTAAAACACATGGGTCCACACCCCCAATACCCATATTTTTGGCCCAAATTTCTCATGACAAAATTCTTTTCCCTATTAATTCCCAATATAATCTCACAATCTAAAGTTATCTCTTTAGCAGTTCTGCTAGACGAGGACAATTTCCGTGGTACAAAAAGAATTCTCCCGTCCTTCTGGTTTAGTAGGTTATGGAAGGAGCCCTGAAATTTTAAGTATAGCAGGTAATTCGAAGGATGAACCAAGGTTTGGAAACTCGTCTTAGATCTCAAAACTTATTAGCTTGGGTCTTGGGAAAAAAAAATCAGTAATAATGGGGAAGCCGTAGACTTTGACTGGATTTCTAATTGCAATTTACCATTTACATGGCCTTGAACAAGTTTCCTCTTCCCCTCCGTCAGTTTTGTCATTGGTAAATCAGAGGGAAATCTGTGCTTACAAGGTTATGACCTTCAAAGCACATTAGCTGTGCCTGGGGCACAGCAGGAAATTGATGAGCCACTTGGGTTCTGTAAAAATAGAGATTCTTTTTATTTATTTATTTGTTTATTTATTTATGGCTGCGTTGGGTCTTCATTGCTTCACATGGGCTCTTCTCTGGTTGTGGTGGGCGGGGGCTACTCTTCGTTGTGGTGCGCGGGCTTCTCATTGCAGTGGCTTCTCATTGTGGAGCACGGACTCTAGGCGTGCGGGCTTCGGTAATTATGGCACGCAGGCTCAGTAGTTGTGGCGCACAGGCTTAGTTGCTCTGTGGCATGTGGGATCTTCCTGGACCAGGGCTTGGACCTGTGTCCCCTACACTGGCAGGTTGATTATTATTTTTTTTAACTTAAAAAAAATTTTTATACAGGTTCTTATTAGTTATCTATTTTATACATATTAGTGTACATGTCAATCCCAATCTCCCAATTCATCCCATCCCCCACCCCCCCTTTCCCCCCTTGGTGTCCATACGTTTGTTCTGTACATCTGTGTCTCTATTTCTGCCTTGCAGACCAGTTGATCTGTACCATTTTTCTAGATTCCACATATATGCGTTAATACACGATATTTGTTTTTGAGTTATTTCACTCTGTATGACAGTCTCTAGGTCCATCCACATCTCTACAAATGACCCAATTTTGTTCCTTTTTATGACTGAGTAATATTCCGTTGTATATACATACATCTTCTTTATCCATTCATCTGTCGATGGGCATTTAAGTTGCTTCCATGACCTGGCTATTGTAACTATTGTAAATAGTGCTGCAATGAATATTGGGGTGCATGTCTCTTTTTTGAATTATGGTTTTCTCTGGGTATATGCCCGGTAGTGGGATTGCTGGGTCATATGGTAATTGTATTTTTAGTTTTTAAGGAAGGCAGGCAGATTCTTAACCACTGTGCCACCACGGAAGACCAAGAATTTCTAATCTTTTTACCCAAATATGACGAAAGCCTTATATACCAAATGGCACTAACACATACATTAATGTAAATACACATACGTAATACTTTACTGATGGGGACGTGACCAAAAGTTGAGATCATTATTCCATGTCACTTAAAATTTCATCTAGACTTTGATTCCACAAGAAAAATATGGAACACAACTTTTAAAAGACATGATCATAGACTAGCTTATAAGCAACCAAAACTAGGCAACAAATTTGACTGCAAGGCAGAAAGAGCTGGTAGCTGAAAGGCAGTCATGTTTAGGGGTTGGTAATCAACTTTGTTGTAGGATTGTTTGGGTTCAAATCTTAATTCTCCATGGCTGCTATAGCTAAATCAAGCTATTTATCCAGTTCTGTTTCCTATTATTTGTTAAACTCAATAAATTGTATACTAGATACCTACCAATTGCCAATTTTAGATAACCCCTCCCCTTTTCCCTAGTCATTATCACCAGGACTAAAATGTGTATTAAGTACTTAGAATTGGCTGACAAAGTAGCAGAGGCCATAAAGGATGAAGTTTTAGACAGCATCTGAATGTGGACTACTTATATCCAAATACTGGCTTTGCCACTTCCTACAGTGTCCCTGGTTATTACTTAACCCCTTGTGCCCCACCTTACTTATCTGCAAGACATGAATAGTACCTGGCTCATATGCTGTTAAAAGATTAAACCATCCACTATATGAAAAGTACCTACAGTGGAGGCCAGTACCTGGAAAATGCTTAAGAGTTAGCTATGGGGACCTCCCTGGTGGTGCAGTGGCTAAGAATCCACCTGCCGGTGCAGGGGACATGGGTTTGAGCCCTGGTCCGGGAAGATCCCACATGCAGCGGAGCAAGTAAGCCCGTGTGCCTAGAGCCTGTGCTCCACAACAAGAGAAGCCACCGTAAGGAGTAGCCCGCTCACCTCAACTAGAGAAAAGCCCACACGTAATGAAGAACCAATGCAGCCAAAAATAAAATAATTTTAAAAAGTTAGCTATGCCTGGCATATAGAAGGCACCAGCCAGTGTGAGCTATTATACCCCGCCTTCGATTTTTTGCTAAGTAAATTATGTAGTAGTGTTGTTTTAAAAACTGGAAGTGTTAAGTTTTTCAAAATATAACTTAAGAAATAAGACATATGAGACTAGATTTCATAAACAAACTACACTGAAATGTTTGATATATATGAGGTCAGAATGCTGCTACCTTTACCTTCTTAAAATGTTAAGTAAGTGTAAATCTATGGCTTTGTATCAGCATCAACTATGTATGTAAAAAGCCAACTTGAAAACTGAAAACCTGTTTCCCCTGAATTCTCTGCAGGTTATTTCTAAAAAAAAGCCCCATAAACTAAGAACCCTAAAAACCATCTTTAATCACTAAATAAAGATAAAGCATTCATTTATATACTTTTATTTGGGAATGTTTAAATCAATACAGAGAAACTAAATTTCAGAGACACTGAATATCATTACTTTATTATAAAAGAAACACGGAAATTATTTACATGATGAAAGATTTCAGAACTTCAGTGGCAGCTTCACGTGATGCCATTTCAATAGTGACTTATTTTAGTCGACGTATTTTCCAAGAATGTCACCATCTCTAAATAAGAAATAATCCTGCAAACAGAGAAATGGTTAGTTAAGAAAACTAATAGCAAATACTTAGCCTCTCCTTAATATTATGAAGTTTACACACCTTGTCATCTAGAACTACTTTGGTGCCTCCGTATTCTGGGAGAAGAACTTTATCTCCAACTTTCACACTAACTGGTTGAATCTCTCCACCCTTAAGAAAATAAAGATGTTTATTAGTAAAGACATCTAGTTGACCAAATATTTACACTTTTATTAATCAACTGTGCTCATTCAAATCAAATGTTAAAAAAGGACTTTGGCCAAATAATATAATTTATACAACCATAGTTCTTCACTCAAACATATCACTGTAGAGTTACACTTTGAAATAATGTACATGCAGTAGCTTAAACTAAAACCTGATTTCAGTGTAAAGGTTCAAAGAGTTATACTGGGAAAACTAACTGTAAGCTTTTTGATCATTAAATATTAACATAACCTCTCAAGTATGTGAAATAAACCAGTTTTTAAAACTACATGTACAATGGTCATGTTTAACTTTTTTCAACACAAAAACTTGAGTCTTCTTTCTGACTTTGGAACATACACTTCTTTTGAGATTCAACTTCTGTTCCTCCAAAGCAGATTTGGGGAGAGGGATTGAGGCAGAGTGCCCAAAGCCTTCCTATTCCTAACTCCAGGATAGCTCCTTGCTAGAACTTTCTTAGAGGCAACTGGAACAATGCAATTAACATATTTAACCCCCAAGGGCATTTATTGCGTATTCTAGTTGACACTTCAGAGGTCTGAGGTCTAACCCTTAATTGGAGAATGACTACAATAGCCCAACAAGCTCCTTTTATATGCTAACCAAGGCCGAAAGTGATTAAAAGGATTATAGCAATTTCAGTGTGTTAGAGGTTAGACCAAGAGTTCAAATTTATGCCGTCTGATTTTAATACTGTGGAACTCTCCCTCCATCATATAAAATAAGCGATTTTTTTTTCACAATCATTTTTTCTGAAAGATTAGGTGTGAACCCACTAGGGACTGATCTTTAAAATAACAAGCTACCTAAAAGGCTACTTTTAACAATAACCAGCGGTTTTTCCCCCCTCTCCTTCACATAAAAAATTAGTTCCATTTCAGTCTCCATTTACCTTTCCTTTAGAGCCTGATCCAACAGCTACTACCGTCGCTTGCAATACTTTTCCTTGTGATTTTTCCGGAATCATAATGCCTCCTTTGGTTACAACTTCGGCTGCACTTCTTTCAACTAATACTCGGTCAAAGAGGGGAAGAAACTTTCTAAATGCCTGTCCTGCCTGTAGAGAGAAACATGTTAGATTTGAAACACAATGTATTCTGAACAGGCCACAAATGGCTTTCAGAGATAACGACAAAACTCAGATTTTTCATTCAAAGGAAACACCTCTGAATGTTCAGCTCTAAATTCCGAGTTTAATTTCCCATTCCCTGTGTGTGTTAGGGATCACTGTTGCTCCTTTGGTCAGCAGCCAGATGAGCTTCAAGGACAACCTTAGTATCTCCCAAGGTCAAGTATTCTCCTTCGTCGGATTTTTCTGTAAACTGTCAGCCAACATTGAAGTCCCTCTGCCTGGAGCCGTGCTTTTTTCAAGACGATTACACACCCACTAATGTCCCGCAAGAGACGTGGGTCGGCCACCGCGCGTGCGTCCGGATTCCCGCCCCCTGACACACACGCTGCCTCACACGCGCGTGCAAAGAGCCCTCCGAGGTGGAAAGGGTCGGGGGGGGGCCCTCGCCTCTCCAGGGTTCGGGCGGGCGCGGGTCTCTGAGTGGCCCCTACCCCTCCCTCCAGGCCCAAAGGGAATCGTCCGGACTCCCCGTGCGTCCCAGGCCAACCCGGGCCCGCCGGCCTCCAGCCCACGCGGGACTCACCATGACTCGGGTTGCAACACTTCGTACTCTCACTCTCTGGCCGCCGCCGCCGCACAGGAGAGATCCGCAGTCCGACCCCCCTGCCACGTGAACTCGAGAAAAGACCTCCCAGCGCGCAGGCGCGCTCGCCCTCGGCCCCGGCCCCTCCCCGCGAAAAGGGGCGGCCGCACCAGCGCGCGCCACGATTCGTTTCCTGGGCTCTGCGCAGGCTACTGACGCGCGGACCGGTAGGCGGAAGAAAAGAGGAGCTCTTTCTAGGCTTTTCTAGGCTTTTCTAAGCCGCGGGCTGAGGTGAAAGTACTTACCCTTCGCCTCCCCTCCCGGAAATGACGTGATTCGACCCTTGACCCACACAGAGCCCGGCGCTTCCCGGAAAGTTCTGGAACGGCGCGCCGCCCGGGAACTAGCCTAAACCGGCCGGAGAGGGCTAAGCCAGCTGGCCTGGCCCAGCGCGGTGGGGAGGGGCGGGCCTGGCGCTCGGCGCGTGCAGATTGCAGGGCCCGGGCGGACGGGGCGGGGGTGGGAGCCGCCTGCGCGCGCGCGCGCTGCGGAGGGGCGGGGGGAGCGGCGGAGGGAGGGGACACGGCCTCATTGCTGTGTGCGACCTGCGCTCTGTCCCTCACTCGCCGCCGACGGCCTGTCTCGTCGCTCTCTAGCTGTGCCGCTGCCCCAGGTACGCGGCCGCCCGCCCCGTCTCATCCATGCGCCTCGGACCTCGGAGCCGGCCTTCCCCCGCTGCTCTGAGCGGGCGGGCCGGCGAGAGCCAGAGCTTCCCCAAGGCGCCGCAGGCCTGGGCCCGCTGAGCCAGGCCCCGTGGGTGCATGCAGGGGCCCATCACGTGCGGCGTGGATCGCTCGCCCGGGCAGGGCGCAGCTGGGAGGGCTTGCCCGGGGCGGGGGGTATGGAGTCGGGGAAGTGTATTCACATGGGTCCTCCGATGGAAGCCACTTTGGCCGGGTGCAGGGTGCCGCGGGGTGGGGGCGGGGTGGTCGCAGCGCGTGGGAACAGCTTTTGGCCCCGCGAACAGCTCGGGTACGGCGCATCTACCCTTGACCTTGCTGGGGCATCCTGATGGAAAGACGCGTGGGGCCGCCCGGAGTGGGCAGAGCCGCCTCCCCCAGCTTCGCGGCCTTGCCTGCTGCACTGATGCAGTAGCCCCGAGTGGATACATGAAGACATTTTAGTAAGCGGATTTTTGCACCGTCAGGAATATTTTCATTCCCCTGGTCACTGGGTTTTGTAAATTGCCCCTTTCCTCTAGGCTTGGTTTTTCAGGGGACATTTGGAGCTGATTTGCCCCCAAGGCCATTTTAGCGCTGAAAGATTAACTCGTTTTTAGCGTCATGGGTAGGTGGCCATGGGGAAGAAGGGTGTGCTTTTTGCTAGTGCTATAGGTCAGGCGTGGGGCGGCCACTTAAAGCTTGCGCTAGCAGCTGGTGTTCTGGGACGGTGGCGAGTTTCGAGGCCCAGCTGTAGTGGCTGGCAGAGGTCAGCCCAGCTCGCTTCTAACATTTCTTGTTCTGATGCGCGGGTGTCATGTTTGTGTTGTAACACACCATGGGTAGCGCTAGTATTGTACTGATCATCTGCTTGTTTCTCCCCCAGAAATGCTTCGATTGCCCGCAGTCCTTCGCCAGATTAGGCCAGTGTCCAGGGCACTGGCTCCTCATCTCACTCGGGCTTATGCCAAAGATGTAAAATTTGGTGCAGATGCCCGAGCCTTAATGCTTCAAGGTGTAGACCTTTTAGCTGATGCTGTAGCCGTTACTATGGGGCCAAAGGTATCAGTATTCTTACTTTGTTGTAATTTAGAGTATTGTTAAGGAGTAATATTTTGTTGATGGCGAGAGTCACGGCAAGCTTTTGAACGGTGCTTTGGTATTCATAAACTGCTTCTGCCAAAGTTGAGGAACTTTATTTTGTACAATGTGTGATGTAATCCAGTGGTAACTCCTAGCTCAAGACGGATTGGTAAACTCGAGGTGGAATTAATCTCGCTTGCCTGCTTGAGTTAAATTTTGGATCCTTTCCCAGTAGTTAGTACCAGGCATAGAGGGAAGAATACAACGTCCACAATACCTTAAGTATGTGCTGGGAGGTGCTAGTTTAACCTAATGTTTTTCTACTGTCCCTTGGTTCCAAAGCACATTTAAAATTTTAAGTCTCATTTAGCAAGACATTGATGAGTGAGGGGTAATAAGTAATTTGAGGAGACCTTTTTGAGGGTCGTGCACGGTGAAGTGATGGCTTCATTTCAGGTTGAAGCCAGTACAAATATCAAAGTGATCCAAACTATATAAAATACAGCATATGAATGCCTCACAAGAAGTAGCTTTGGTTCAAATTCAAAAGCTGCCAATACTATTTGCATCATATTTAAGATTTAATGTTGAACAACTCTGAAAGTGTGTACTGTACTTGTTAGTTTTTTAGAAACTAAATTTTAAAAACAAGTTTAAAAGTAAGTTTTCATATTATTATTACAGCAGGTACTGGACAAAACTTAAGTATGAATTTTGTGAAGACTACTCTGGAATTTCATTATAATCTACCAAAGTGGTATTGGTTCATCTTGTATCATTGTATAAGAAGACATCTTTTAAGTCTCTAAAATTTTTATCATCCAAGGTTATGCACTTAGCAACAAAGGTCATTTTGTCTGTGAACTAAGAACATTGATGAACCTGCCCTTTAGATTCATGCTGTAGATCTGATAAGAATTGTCAGATGTTGCGTTAAGGCTTTGAAGTAATTGCCTGTTGTGAAAACTGCTGTATTGTAAGCTAAATAGTACTTAGAGTGTGTGACTCTGTTTTCTCTGCAATAGGGAAGGACGGTGATTATTGAACAGAGTTGGGGAAGTCCCAAAGTGACAAAAGATGGTGTGACTGTTGCAAAGTCCATTGACTTAAAAGATAAATATAAAAATATTGGTGCGAAACTCGTTCAAGATGTTGCCAATAACACAAACGAGGAGGCTGGGGATGGCACCACTACTGCTACTGTACTGGCACGCTCCATTGCCAAGGAAGGCTTTGAGAAGATTAGCAAAGGTGCTAATCCAGTGGAAATCAGGAGAGGTAGGAATGTCTCTTCATTGTCACCGTGTTTTGAACTATCTGTTAAATTGTATTAGAAAGTTGACTCTTGTTTCTCCTCTCTCCTAAAAAAAATCTTTTAAAATCTTAAAAGAAAAAAAATCACTGAGTAGTGATCGAATTCCTGACTATGTGGTGGGCACTGTGCCGGGTGGCAAAGAGGAAAATCTGACTAAGACATACCCTGTTGTCCACAGTCATCCATCCCTGTGTCTTTGTCCCCTGGCCCTCTTCTCCCACAAACCAAGTTTATTGGAAGTTGCAGCATGTATCATTCACCTTGAAAGTAATAAAGTTTAATGGGGGTTAGAGCAGAGAGAGATGATACAGTTTTGATGTTTTACTTTAGTTATTTGGGAAGTAGGGCTAAACGAGGAACCAAGTCACCCAGGATGTCAGATGGGGTTTTTTAAAACAGTTTTTAAAGTTTCTGTTCAGTGCATGCCATCCGACTCCCATGTGATTAGGAAAAGTACTGGTACAGAAGCAGTGCGTAAGCATTAAGGCATTGAAATACTTAACATGAATCAGAATTTTTACTTGACGTGGAGCCACGAGAGAATAAGCATGTAATTCAAGAATAATATTTATTCTTGAACCAGGTGTGATGTTAGCTGTTGATGCTGTAATTGCTGAACTTAAGAAGCAGTCTAAACCTGTGACAACCCCAGAAGAGATCGCCCAGGTATGGATTTTTTATAACATTTTATGATAAAGTTAGAATTTTTTTTTAGTAATGTGATTTTATTCCATAATTAAACAACAGTATCAGAATAACAACATTACCCAGTCACCAACATTGGAAGCATTATTCTTACTGCTGATGCATTTGGAAATTTCCCTGACCAGGGATGGAAGCTGTGTTCCATTTAGTGGAAGTGCAGAGTCTTAACCACTGGACCACCAGGGAAGTCCCCATAATTTGACTCTTAATGAGTTGTCGTTTTAGTTCTACATGACTGAGTAAAAACTCATTTGTATGTGTAGAAAATGTTTTTTGGCCATTTATCAAAGGTGCATAATTTTTGTCATGTTCTAATATTGCCACGTTTGCCAAGGGGAAGAAAGTAACAGGGTCAGCCTCCTTTTTTCTTTTTCGTTCTTTTTTTGTTTTTGGGGGTTTTTTTTTTGGCCACGCCACGTGGCTTGTGGGACCTTAGTTCCCGGACCAGGGATTGAACCCGGGCCCCTTCAGTGAAAGCGCCAAGTCCTAACCACACAGGCCCACCAGGAATTTCCTCTTTTCTGTTTTTGTTTAAAAGAATAATTGTGTGTTTATTTCATATCTTTCAAAAATAAGGTGGCCAAATAGTGGATTTTTTTTAAAAATTGAAAACAGGATCAATACTTCATTACAATTATTATGCCATAAAATCCCCTCCCTCTTTCTCACCGCCACCATCACCCTCCCTCTAGCTTCCCACCAAGGATCTATCAATTTGGAAGTTACTGAGAAAAGGGAGGGGAGTTGATTGAGGACAGTAGCCTTACCTTGCAATTTGGAAGAGTAATTTGATTGTTTCAGGTTGCTACGATTTCTGCAAATGGAGACAAAGAAATCGGCAACATCATTTCTGACGCGATGAAAAAGGTTGGAAGAAAGGGCGTTATCACAGTAAAGGCAAGTGTGTTTTTAATGACACATAGGAATGAGGTGTCTGATAATCTGAGTTTTACAAATATAAAAATTTGATCTATATGTGTTTCCAAAAGTGTATTCCGTATCATTCTTTCATGTGTAGTATTGGCACCTGTATAGAATAGAGTGCCTTCTGTGTTTTGTGTGAATTATTAACCTTTGCCTTCGGGAGTAAATCCATTCTAACTTAGATGATACTGCCTTCTAACTGTAAAAATTAGTTCAAATACATACATGTATTCTTGCAGAAGTGGAGTTGGATGCCCTGGGACATTTGCATATTCCTATCTGGATTCCTTATGAGAAGTGGGGACTATGAATTGGTCTATACAGTTTTTGTTTCTTTAATGAAATTCACATAACAAATTCTTTGACTTTTCATAGGATGGAAAAACACTGAATGATGAATTAGAAATTATTGAAGGCATGAAGTTTGATAGAGGGTATATCTCTCCATACTTTATTAATACATCAAAAGGTAAGAGCAAATCAGTAACTAAGTTTTTTTGTTTTTAAACATAGTTTGCTATCTGACAACCTGAGGGCATTAGTCAGTGTCAGACCTCAAAAGTAAATTTATATGTTTCTCACATTTCTTTGGATTTCTTGCTTATGATGCTGTCGACCACTCAGCATTTTCCCAAAGTCGAGTTCTGAAACACTAGTTCTGTAGAATGTGAGCAAGTTTCTATTTCATGGTAAAGTAAGTGTTGGACATGCTGAGTAAACAGTTAAACAATTTCTTACTGTGAGACTTCTCAGAGGCTTAAAAATGATCATATACAATGTGAGTTTCCAAATAGGTGATATAGAATGTGGATTTTCTTAAACTTATTTGATTACAGAACACTTTTCTCATGGTCTGTGTCTTGGACTTAGAGTAATATGGAACACACTGGAAAATGCTGCACGGCTGCAACAGTGTGGACTGGCGTGAGCAAGAAGTTAGACAGGTTTTGAGGGTGAGCAGAGAAATATAAATTTGATGTAGAATAATTATGACAAGACGATTCTGGAATAAATTATCTACTTGGAACAACTTACCATTAAGCAGAAAGGAGCTGGTGCCCCTAAACTAGACCACCACACATCCATTGCATCTGAACAGGGATGAGGAGAAAACTGCAAGTTGGAAGAAAGCATCATCAGACACAATGGAAAAGGTTGTAACCCAACACCTTTAGAAGCTGACTGAGGGCTCACCAGGGGACTGAGGCAGTAACGGCAAACTCACTTACGCATTATTTACAATAGTTCTGTATTTCTTATGTATTAATTACTCTCTTCCCCTACTTGAATGAAAACTTCTAAAGAGCAGAGGGGTTTTTTTTTCACTTTTTTTCCCACTGATCTACCCCAAGAGTCTAGAACAGTGCCTGGCACTGGCACCCAGTCAGTGATCAATAACAGAGAATAAATAAATAAATAAAGGAAAGTTCGTGTATATGAGAAATTAAAGGAAAAACATGAACTCATCAATCAGTCTTAAAGTGTACTGGAGCTTTGGTTTAGAGGTGTTTCTAAATTGCAGTCACTTTCAGGATAATGTTCTAAAGTTGGTTAGAAAATGTTCTTTGCTTTTGCAGGTCAGAAATGTGAATTCCAAGATGCCTATGTTCTGTTAAGTGAAAAGAAAATTTCTAGTGTCCAGTCCATTGTTCCTGCTCTTGAAATTGCCAATGCTCACCGTAAGCCCTTGGTCATAATTGCTGAAGATGTTGATGGAGAAGCTCTAAGTACACTCGTTTTGAATAGGTAATAGGCAGTGGTATTTGATTTACGTTTCTGTGTGGAAGGCAGTTATTTGTATTGATGTTTGAAATCTCCGTTATGTACCTTCACATTGAACTGCTTGTGTTTGTAGATTAGTGTGATTCATGAACCCTTAGTCCAATTATGATTCTGTCTTTTTTGAATGGGGTGCCAGAGTCCTTAATGTTTTGTGCAACTTTCTCATAAGATAGCCTAAGTGTTTACAGTTGTTTTAAAGATAAATGACTGAGTTTTATTCTTTTTTTTTACAAAAAGACTTCTGGAAAAAAATACTTTCACAATTACAGTTTTTCATGGGAAGAGGTAAAAAACTACCATGCTGAATAATCTGTTAAAAGGAAAATTTTGTTAATGAGTAGTCTGAAATAGAGAAATTGGTACTCAACCTAAAGTAAGTTGAGGTCTATTCTTTTAATTTTTTTAATCTATAGTTTAATGTATTACTTTTTACTTTAAGATAGGTAGTGTTAACGCTATAAACAGAATTTTAGGGCATTGTTAAAATACATATTATTCCTAATCTTAGAACTGAGGTACATCAGAAATGAGTCTCCAATTTTCATTGTAATGGAAATGCACAAATGAAATAGCAGGTATATATTAGAGAATTAAGTACTTTGACCTAAGTGAGTTTACTTATCCTGGAATATTTGTAGACTGGATGTGCTTTTGGGATTATGAAAAAGCCCTAGAGATTGTGGGATTTGAAGCCGAAATAGAAAAACAGTAGGCCTGAAGAGTTTTCATTGAGCCATTTTACTGGTAGCTGTAAAGTTGGATCTCCAGTTTACTTCACATATCATTAGAGGTTAACCCTCTGATTTTTATTTGGCTTCTTAATAAAATTGACCAGTTCTTAGTTCGTACATTCCTTCCATTTCAGTCTGGTCTCAAATGGGCATTTTTAAAATTGTATATTCCGAGTATTCATTACCTGATTAAAATGTAGGTAAGCTTAATGATATTCTTAGCAATATTTACATTTGTAAACGAACTGAATTAAAAACACTGCTTGCTCAGAATATAGCCAGTATTATATAACTATAAATGGAGTGTGTAACTTTAAAAATTGTGAGTCACTGTGTTATATACCTGAAATACATAGTATTGTAAATCAACTATACCTCAATAAAAAAGAAGAAGCTGCTCAATCTTGACTTTAATAGCAACTTAATCTAATACTAAATGGAACCCAAGGGGTTATGGGTAAATGCTGATTCGATGATCTCCAAATTTAATATATAGTAATTCTGATTTTCACAAACTATAAAATAGTTATCACTATTTACATGTTTTCAACTGGAAAGGTCAGCATGTAAGGTTAGCAGTTTATTAAGAAGGTAAGCAGATACTGGCAAATATGAATAAATGGAAAATTGTCCTTTCCTGTCTCAACTTGACCAAAAGTTGCTAGGGAGCAAAAAAAAAAAAAAACAAACAAACACTTTTTAAAGCAGTTTCCTAAGTAACCTTAGTTGTCAGAACTTGAAGTGACAGACATTTTTATAAAATTTAAATCTTATTAATAACTTCTTAACAGGCTGAAAGTTGGTCTTCAGGTTGTAGCAGTCAAAGCTCCAGGTTTTGGTGACAATAGAAAGAACCAGCTTAAAGACATGGCTATTGCTACTGGTGGTGCAGTAAGTAAAATAAATGTGATTTTGGTTTACTGAATGTTATTTAGACATCCTGGTCTGAAATTTATAGGCAGATTTCACATTTTCATAGTCAGATACTAGCATCTGAAATGTTTACTTAATCTGTGTTTTAGATGTTTGGGAGGTAGAGATTGGGTTAAATAGTGATAAGGTCCCTTTCTTTAACTCGCCAAGAGTCTGGCCCAAGAATGGGCTTACTGACTAACCTGTTTTCAAGAATGTAGTAGAAAAGACATGGGATCTAAGAGTTAGGCCTAGGGTCTAGTTTTGGTTGCACCAAAAGTATGGCCTTAGATGAGTTTTCTGAGTTCACAGTTTTCTCAAAGTTAATAATTGAGAATTAACTGAGAAGTTGGAAATGTCATGAAAGACTATATTCAGACTTTGTTTAGTCTAGCTTTGGTCTCGAAATCTCACATTTCAAATAAACACAGTATTGCAAGATGTTTCTTTTATCAAAACACCTGTAGGATATATTATTAATGAACTTGGTGTAATGAAAAAAGCCGTAATCTGTAATTTGTTCATTCTTTAAAATGTTTTTGTAGGTATTTGGAGAAGAAGGACTAACTCTAAATCTTGAAGATGTTCAGCCTCATGACTTAGGAAAAGTTGGAGAGGTCATTGTGACCAAAGATGATGCCATGCTCTTGAAAGGAAAAGGTGATAAGGCTCAAATTGAAAAGCGTATTCAAGAAATCATCGAGCAGTTAGATATTACAACTAGTGAATATGAAAAGGAAAAATTGAATGAACGTCTGGCAAAACTCTCAGATGGTGTTGCTGTGCTAAAGGTAAGATTCATTGTTATAAATAAGCTTCTTGGGTTCTAAGCCCAAGATGACTATTTCTGTGGTATGTAACCAAAATATTTAGGGAATCAACTTCCTTGTGGAGATATTATATAAAATTTCTTTACTGAAACATTCCTTCCTTAAAACCAGAATTGAACTTGTAGTGGGTGAGTTGTGTGGGAACAGATGTTTTGTTAATAATCAGTCTAGAGTCTGACTTGTGAGACACTATTAGCTGTTTAATCACGTAGTTACTTGTAACAAATAGGCAACCTTTTTAAAATTGCTTTTTAAGTAAACTGGGTGCTTTTTAATGACTCTTTTGGCAGTCAGCTTCTTGAATGGGAGAAGCCATACTAACTGGAATTCTTTTTTAATCTTTAGATTGGTGGGACAAGTGATGTTGAAGTGAATGAAAAGAAAGACAGAGTTACAGATGCCCTTAATGCTACACGAGCTGCTGTTGAAGAAGGCATTGTTTTGGGAGGGGGCTGTGCCCTGCTTCGGTGCCTTCCAGCCTTGGATTCAATAACTCCAGCTAATGAAGATCAAAAAATTGGTAAAAAGTTAACTTAGTAATGAGTTTACTTGTAGCCTGATTTTAGTCTTTCTGTTGTTAGAGAATTATATTATTGCTGCCACTAGATGGAATAAGAAATCATAAAGCAATTTCCAGAATAACAAAAGTAGAATAGCACTGATGTCAGAGATCTTTCAGGGGGAATGATTTGACCTGTGGTATTTTCCCAATTGGAATTTTTCTACATCTGTACTCTCACAAGTAGAATTGTGCTATAATAATTACAAAGGAAAGAACTAAATTTGCTAAAAATTTATTTTCTTTATAGGTATAGAAATTATTAAAAAAGCACTCAAAATTCCTGCTATGACCATTGCTAAGAATGCAGGTGTCGAAGGATCATTGATAGTTGAGAAAATTTTGCAAAGTTCTTCAGAAGTTGGTTATGATGCTATGCTTGGAGAATTTGTGAATATGGTGGAAAAAGGAATCATCGATCCAACTAAGGTAAATAGTTCACCAGTGTCTAAAAATACTTTCAAGAACTCTTCATTAAGTCTTGTTAATTTGTTTTTTTTAATTAACTTATTTGGTTGCGTCGGGTCTTAGTTCTGGCACACGGGATCTTGCGGTGCAGTGCGCAGGCTCTTTGTTGAGCACAAGCTTCTCTCTCATGGCACATGGGCTCCAGAGCATGCAGGCTCAGTAGTTGCAGCGCATGGGCTTAGTTGCCCTGCAGCATGTGGGATCTTAGTTCCCTGACCGGGGATCGAACCTATGTCCCCTGCATTGGAAGGCAGATTCTTAACCACTGGACCACCAGGGAAGTCCCAAGTCTTGTTAATTTTTTACTAAGGAAAAGTAATATTTTATCAAAACTTTTTTCCTAGGTTGTAAGAACTGCATTACTGGATGCTGCTGGAGTGGCCTCTCTGTTAACTACAGCAGAAGTTGTAGTCACAGAAATTCCTAAAGAAGAGAAGGATCCTGGGATGGGCGGAATGGGTGGGATGGGAGGTGGGATGGGAGGTGGCATGTTCTAATTCCTAGAATAGGGCTTTACCATCATTCATGAGCTGTGAGAGGCAGTGTTCCTCACCAATAACTTTGAGAGGTCAGTTGAAGGAGGTGACTGAAGAAGAGGCTGGCTGAGGTTTCAGAAAATCACTATAACCGTCAGTTACTGGTTTCAGTTGACAACATAGAATGGTTTACTGCTGTCATTGTCCATGCCTACAGATAATTTATTTTGTATTTTTGAATAAAGACATTTGTACATTCCTGGTAAATGAGTATAAGAGCCATGCACCAATGTACTGCTTTCAACTTAAATCACTGAGGCATTTTTACTACTATTCTGTTAAAATCAGGATTTTAGTGATTGCCATCAACAGATGAGAAGTTAAGAAGCAGCCTTTCTGTGGAGAGTAAGAATAATTGTGTACAGAGTAGAGCAATATCCAATTATGTGACAACCTTTGTGTAATAAAAATTGTTTAAAGTTAATTGTGTTAGCCTTTCCATGATCTAGAGGATATGAGGAATGAAAGAAAGCCAATTGAAGAGGGAGGGGTAAGGTAAGGTTTGACCCAAGTCTTAAAATGTTATTCTCCCTATAGTTTCCTTATGTTTCTCTGTTTATCTTTGCTGCAGACTGGATTATATTATTACATTGGTAATGGGGGAAATTTTGAAAGGTGACAACTCTGAATGCTGTATGTGTTGAGGTTTGGCCATAAAGAAAAGGGCAGCTTGTTTCTTTTAAGGGTTATGGTTACTGTTGCAGAGTCTCAGCATCACAGATAAGCAGTGGGTTCCCTGCTAGGTACCCACAAGTGAGGCGGGCCAGGGTTTACAGTATGAGTGTACTTCAGTGGAAAGGAGAGTTGTGCCATCCAAGCATAATGAATAGCAGGGAGGGGCATCCACAACGTGATAATGCACAGCCCAGCGTGATCACCTTTATAAGAACTTGAAATGACTTTCGGTCTCAGTGCACTTGGTCTTTATTAGATAAAACAGTATAGAAGTATGGCTTTTAAAACAGCTGTGTGTGCATGCGTGTGTGTGTGGGGGGGGGACAGATACTGATTTGCAAGATAGAACATTGCTTTCTAATTTAAAGCACAAGATCTTATGCAACAAGAACATTAAGGTTTTTTTACTTTAACCTGTGCCAAGAATGTAATCTTATCTTGGAGCTGTAGAATCGATCTGCTCGGTGGTAAGGAACTCCAGTCTGTTGCTCAGTTTGGCCCTGGGGTTGCTGCTAAGAGGTCTGGTATAAGGTAGGAACTGAGGCAAATGTTTCTACTTCCCTTATCTAGTATGAATAGTTTGGACAGGAATAGAAGGAAAAATAAAGTCCATCACAGATCAAAAGTCAAAATCACTTGAAATCCTGCACCTAGAAATACCTTCGCTTTGTTAACTTGGCTGGGTTAGAAAAAATGACGAGATTAGAGGGCACTGACTGAACGAATAAAAGGCATTTTAAACAAAACTTGTCTAGACTGTTATTCAGGTGGCAAAAGGCAACCTAGACCCTGCTAGACCCTGGACTGAGTCCTTGGTTTATTTCAACCCTTAGAACAGACTTGGATTAGGAATTACTTATCAAACCTATGCTACAGTTAGTAAACTGAGGCTCTGAATGGTTAAGTAATTTACACAAAGTCTCAGAGGTATTAAGTGGTAGACCCCAGATTTGAACCAGGGTTTAATTGTAGAGCTTAAACCAAAGAACAAGCCTGGAATGAACCCCTAGGCCAGGATCTAGGCAATTTAACAAAACCGGAAAGCTGCAGCCAGAGAAATCAATACAGATAAATGGGGCAATTCCCTTTGACTAGAATAACTGTGCAGGGTGATTGCAGTTTTGGAGAGATGACAGAGAGGAGCAAGAGTATCAAGGATCAAGATGGTTCCTTCAAATACCATTTGGTCAAGACTAAAGATGCTAGTGACTAGGTGAGGAAGCAGGAATGGTAGATCTCTGAGGAAACCTGCTCTGGGCACTCATGGAAATCCCTTGGGAAACCACACAAAATAACAATATAACTTCCAGGCCCCAGTTGCCTTGCTGTGAAAGCAAGCAGGATTTATTTGAACAGCAGAGGCTTTTCAAGGCAAAATTTTTTTTTTTTTTTTGCAGTACGCGGGCGTCTCACTGTTGTGGCCTCTCCCGTTGCAGAGCACGGGCTCCGGACGCGCAGGCCCTGTGGCCATGGCTCACAGGCCCAGCCGCTCCGCGGCATGTGGGATCCTCCCAGACCGGGGCACGAACCCGTGTCCCCTCCATCGGCAGGTGGACTCTCAACCACTGCGCCACCAGGGAAGCCCTCAAGGCAAAAATTTTGCAGGAGTATGTTACAACGAATCTATGAGCCTGAGGGAGAAAAGGGGCATTGGAGGGGATACAAACACACCCAATATTTAGCCATGACCATGGAGGTGAACTTCTATAAAGACAACTGGATCTGCTTTAAAAATGGATAAAGGAGTAATCAAGGAAAAAGGAATGCCACTATGAAGTCAGATCCTGCTATTTCAGGAAAAGAGTTGAGAAAATAGATTGTTTCTACTGCAATCTGGGCAGTTCCAGCTAGGCTTAAGTGTTAGAGAATCTCCAACCTAAAAAGCACGTTTTTGGGCTAGAGGTATCTCCCTGGTCCTTGCAAACAAGAGCATCTCTGAACTGATGATTCTCGAACTGGGTTAAATATAAGGGACTGTCTATACTGGAGTAAGTGGTTGATGAAACCAAAAATTTTAAGAAAAATGGAGTATAGTAACTACCAAATTGAAGATAATTATTGTGAATTTAGTAGCCTTCAAAGATCTGTATCTTTGAGGAATTCCCTGGTGGTCCAGTGGTTAGGACTCGGCGCTTTCACTGCTGGGGCCCGGTTCAATTCCTGGTCGGGGAACTAAGATCCTGCAAGCCGCAACACGCAGCCAAAGAAAAAAGATCTCTGTCACCAAAAAATGGCCTAACGATATCATTGACAGCATTGGTGCCCATCACCAATTCCTGGGCACATCCGTAGCACCTGATTTTTGTCTCATACTGGTTTCCACCAAACGGGAATAGGATTCCTTGAATAGCAGTGGAGTCTATGCCTTGGGACAGAATAAACATCAGGATGAACCTGGAACACCTTGTCGCCTGACAGCAAGAATACTTTCAAAAATATCCAGGGCAGTTTTTTTTTGTTTTTTGTTTTTGTTTGTTTTTAAACTAACCAAAAGGGTTTCCATTGGCCAAGTTAGGACATTTTGAGTGTCAGTAATAACAAATAATGATAGTGAATTAGAACAAAGCCAAGAGTTCATGGTGATATTCAAAAGAAGGAAGTGAATGTGAAGACTAGAAAAAGATACTTCCAATATAAACTAGTGAATATTGTATGTGTAATGCCCTACTGATGTTACGAAGCCAGAATATAGATATATAAGTATGTACCTGCTTATAAAGTATAGATTATATTCGTGTCTCTATACAAGTAAAGACAGGAAGGAGTAAAATAAAAGTAGTGAGAGAACCAAAGAAAGAAAGTAGGAACTAAACCAAGGGTAGGAAGAATGAGTGGTATTGGTAGTCTCATATAATCAGGTAGAAGGGGAGTCCAGTAACCAACTTGCACTGGTCATGAATAATCAAATGAAAGAACATCCAAAAATGGGTTTTAAGATAACAAATTTTCCAAATTCCCCAGAATTTAAAATTTGAAGTTAACCTTCCAAGGGAATGAAACATTGGAGCTGAACTCAAGAACCTCATGAATGTTGATATATTCATGAGACAACATTAAGTTTCTATTTATACTGACAAATCGGGTCAAAATGTCACAACACGAGTTAGGTACTGACAACCACACAAAACTTGATGAGTACTTCATTTCCAGGAAAGATCAAGTTTCTAAGCATTAAATCTCTGGAACACGGGGCTTCCCTGGTGGCGCAGTGGTTGAGAGTCCGCCTGCCAATGCAGGGGACACGGGTTCGTGCCCCGGTCTGGGAAGATCCCACATGCCGCGGGGCAGCTGGGCCTGTGAGCCATAGTCGCTGAGCCTGTGCTCCGCAACGGGAGAGACCACGGCATTGAGAGGCCCACATACCACAAAAAAAAAAAAAAAAAAAAAAAAAAAAAATCTCTGGAACACAAAGGATGTAAGAACCTCATGATGTAACAAGTTTTGATACAAAAAGGATAAACAACAAGGTCCTACTGTATAGCTCACAGAACTATATTCAATATCCTATGATTAAACCATAATGTAAAAGAACATTTTAAAAATGTGTGTGTGTATATATATATATATAAATATAACTGAATCACTTTGCTGTACAGCAGTAATTAACACAGCATTGTAAATCAACTATACTTCAATTTAAAAAAACAATTCCCTGGTGGTCCAGTGGTTAGGACACCTCGCTTTCACTGCCGAGGGACAGGGTTCCATCCCTGGTTGGGGAACTAAGATCCCACAAGCCACGTGGCACAGCCAAAAAACAAACAAAAAAAGACGGGACTCACCCTAAGGTTCAAGGCTCAGAATCACATTGGCCTGTGCTGCCAGGTTGCACATCCCCACCAAGAATCTAACAGTCGGTTACCAACATCCTGCAACCTCCGCTGGCCTAAGATGGTGTCTCTTCTTGAGTCTAATTAATATACTGAATGTGCAGAAGGATATAAAAAACACTCAAACAGGCAACCTCAGGAGATACTCAGGGATTCTAAAAATTTAGCTCCCATTCGCCCTTTCTTAGGAAGCCACTAGAGGACTTCCTCAGCATTTTGAGAGTTGAAAAAAAAGGAAGCCAAAAGATCCAGGAAATAGGAACCCCAAGAGGAGAGAGGTGAAGGGAAATCCTAGGATGATTAGGGAATTACACTTGCACAACAGCAGCAGCGTGGAGAGCAACCAGTTCAGATCGGAGCAGGATGAAAGGGTGGCTGCAAGTAACTGAACACCTAACTCTAAGTGACTTAAGACACTCGAGGTCCGTTATCTCACGTAACCAGAAGTGCCCACTACAAGGTTGGTTCATTCAACCCTTGATGTTAGGGTTCTGAATTGGCTTTTCTGGAATCATCGCCTCTTCCCTTTTTGTGAAAAGATGGCAGATGTAGCTGCAAACTTCACATCATCACGCAACCAGGCAAAAACCAAGGAAGAGAAGTTTCTCTTCCAAGTTTCTTTCCACAGATAAAAATCTTATCTAGCAAGTCCTATCCCATCAGTCTTCCCCCTCAGATTTCACTGACCAGATGCCAATTCAAGAAGTTTATAAAGATGGTGTTGTTTTCCCTCTTATGGAAAGCACAGATGCCAAATTTTAAGTCCACAGGTCACAGACTTCAGAGCAAACACAAGAGCATACATATTTGAGCCAGAATGCACGGGTTTGTCTCTACCACTTACCAAGACTTGTGTTCTGACAATACTTGGGGAACCTCATGGGTCAAAGAGATGGCTACATCAAGGCAATTTTTGGGTATTCCTGGGTTCCCTTACCAAAATACCATGTACATACTATCATAATACCAGTCCAGTTACACCCAACCACTAAGTTAGATTCTAAACCTAAGTCTACTAATGGCACTTTAAGAATAGTGGTAAAGTACAGGTTCTTATTTCCATGAAAAGTGTAGTAAGGACTTCCCTGGTGGCGCGGTGGTTAAGAATCCGCCTGCCAATGCAGGGGACACGGGTTCAAGCCCTGGTCTGGGAGGATCCCACATGCTGCGGAGCAGCTAAGCCCGTGAGCCACAACTACTGAGCCTGTGCTCTGGAGCCCGTGAGCCACAACTGCTGAAGTCCGCGCACCTAGAGCCTGTGCTCCACAACGGGAGAGGCCACCACAATGAGAAGCCCATGCACGGCAAGGACGAGTAGCCCCCGCTCGCCACAACTAGAGAAAACCCGCACGCAGCAACAAAGGCCAAATACAGCCAAAAATAAATAAATAAATTTAAATTAAAAAAAAAAAAGTGTAGTAATACTGTACAGGGAAAAAGAAAATATCTGGGGTCTTATCTTTGCCACTTTAAAAAAAACTTTTTTAAAAGGTGCATAATTTTTTTTTTCTTTTTTTGGCTGTGCCGCTCAGCACGCGGGATCTTAATTCCCTGACCGAGGACCAAACCCACGCCCCCTGCAGTGGAAGGGCGGAGTCTCAACCACTGGACTGCCAGGGAAGTCCCCAAAGGTACATAATTATATACAAACTACTTATGCTCTGGGAAGATACCTCATTTATACGCGGAAAAATACGTTACCTGTGTGAAGGCATAATCAAGCTCCATGTGAGTAGACTGTAAGAATCCTTCACCACTGTATACCCACCACGTGGCAGAGAGCAGCTACTCACAACAGATTTACTGAACAAATTGATGCAAACATGCATTCATGTAGGGAACGAACTAGTAAGTTCCCTTGCTGATCTGAGCAAACAAGGGAAGGGTAATTAATGCCAGAGGGTTGTTGGGTATGGAATGAAGGAAGGGAAGAGAATCAATATTGATTATTAAAGGAAGACTGAATTTTGCCCAGATTTTTTTCTGTGGAAGTATTTTAAGACATTTCAATAACCAAAATAACTGTACAAAAAATAAACAAATTAACTTTATTAAGTTACCACTTCAGTCCTTACATTGATTTGTTTACAAAAATATCAGTTTGAAATGTATTAAAAGTGAGTACACACAATAAATAGAAAATAAGGGTGCATGGTGCTGGAGACGTCTCAACCAACTTATCTTCATCTACTGCCCACTGCTGTAGACAAAATTGGACACCAGCTTATTATCTTCATCTACTGCCCACTGCTGTAGACAAAATTTGACATGCAAACAGCATTTTTGAAAGAGCATGTCGAAGTACCGGGGAGAGGGCTGCAAACTATGAGAAAAGTAGCTTAAAACTCTGGACCACGGGCTTCCCTGGTGGCGCAGTGGTTGAGAGTCCGCCTGCCGATGCAGGGGACACGGGTTCGTGCCCCGATCCCGGAAGATCCCACATGCCGCGGAGCGGCTGGGCCCGCGAGCCATGGCCGCGGAGCCTGTGTGTCCGGAGCCTGTGCTCCGCAACGGGAGAGGCCACAGCAGTGAGAGGCCCGCGTACAGCAAAAAAAAAAAAAAAAAAAACTCTGGACCACTCACCAAAAAAAAAAAAAAAAAAAAAAATCACTGTTTATCTGGAAGCTAACCTCAGTGTAACAGCAAATTATCTACTACTACCCACAAGAACAATTTAAAAATAAGAAAAGTGCCAGGGAACCTTCGTTAACAGTATTTTTAAGTCAAAGTTTTTACTTTAAGCATCTGATGATTACTCAAATATCCTAAGCCGTGAGGCAGACCCTAAGACAATAAGTTATAAATAGTCTGAATTTAATAACTTAAAAGTGATATGGTTAATATAATACACACTGCATGAGTATCTCAACCAACCTCTTTCAGGTGATGTGATAACTAAAAGGTTTAGATTTACAGTTTCAATTTCTGTTCAGAAGAATGTCAGTATTCTAGCAATAGTGATGACATCCCATTATTGTAAATATACTAATATACATATTACTCTGAATTACACTTGATTGAATTCTATGTACACGTGGTTCCATATTCCAAGTGCAAATTTTCAATGGTACGGGTTTATAATCAAAGCTGGGTTTGACAAATGCTTTCTGACTTCTGAAAGCAAATGATGAAAGTACTTCCTAAAAGTGAATAAACTAGTTACAAGTAGGTGACCATTTCCTTTTTCTCTTTACGTGTGATGAACTTCATGAAGCATTAATTCCCGAGGTATATTTGTTTCTGGACCATACAGCTTACATGCTCTTCTTTCAAAGGCAGCTACCATCTGCTTTACAACTTCATCGAAAAACAATGTGGCAAGCTGAGAGTGAAGAAGTGAGCGAAATTCAAAAGAAATCTGTAGGAAAATGTTAATAATTATTTTAGAAAGATCTTTCTTTTACTAAATCTCCACTTAGGGTAATGGTGTTCACACTGTGAAATGGGTTACTTGGCCCAGTACCTAAGGCAGAGCTCTATGGGTCTATCTAGATGAGATTTTTAACATCCCTCAGAAGAGGGAGATTTGTTTACTGCAGTAAGCACAACAACAGGCTAAACAATAAGCTTAAGTAAACAAGGCCAATGAATCTCATTTTGGGGCAAAGAGTCTGTTTTTATTAAGTTAAAGAAACCTGGAAAAAAGCTTTGCTAAATACCATGTTTATCACTTTGGCTTCTTACTAATATGCCCCTTTTCGAGCTACCTTACCTCCCAAAAGTAAATAAGGAAGGGAAATGATCCTTCTGATATGGTATTCCCATGAGAAGCAGTAGCAGAAAGATGAGATTAACCCACAAAATAGATGGCGAAGGTGGTTCAATCTTAAAGTAGACAATAATTTAGAACTTTCTTTATATCCCCTCAAGACAGAATTCAAGGCAACCCAGTTTAAGAAATAATATCTTAAGGACCTTAAATATCCATTAACTTCTGAATGTTTTAATTTTTTATTTTAAAATAATTTGATTTATAAAAAAGTTGCAAAAACAGTACTAAGATTTCTCATACACCCATCACCCAGATTCCCCTATTTCAATGTCTTATATAATCACAGTATAATTAAAACCAGGAAATTAATAGAGGGAGTTAATATTATTAGATAATAATGCTATTATCTAATCTAGAGAGGTTTCATTCAAATTTCCCCAACTGTCCCATATATGCCCACTAATTTTGTAATGAAAGCAACTTAAGAGCTGAGAATAGCATACAGTAATTTACTCAAAATTATAACCATTTCTGCTTTTTAAAAATATTTATTTATTTGGTTGCTCTGGGTGTTAGCTGAGGCTCACAGGCTCGTTAGTTGTGGCACGCGAACACTTAGTTGCGTGTGTCTTATAATCTATGGACTTGTAAAAATTAGAAAATAGAGAAGGGATGACTGTTCAAGGTTTCAAGGAATAAAATAGAAAAAGAGAAAGGGTCATTAGCATTCTTTTCTTTTTTTCGGCCGCGTCACACAGCATGAAGGATCTCAGTTCCCCAACCAGGGATCGAGCCCGTGTTCCTTGCAGTGGAAGCACAGAGTCCTAACCACTGGACCGCTAGGGAATTCCCCTAGCATTTTTTCTTATAAAATTAGTGCAAAAAAAAAAAAAAAAAAAAGTTAGTGCAGAAAAAGGTATTCAATACTCAGAAATTTGAGATTTTTTAAAAAATGTCTTTCAGTAATTGCTATACACATAGGTTATTAATTATGACATCTGGGTTCTAATAAAAATGGATTACTCCTTCTTTACCAACTTCACCTCATGTTTGGAACAAATAGAGGGCTTTATGAGAGACTTACTGAAAAATCCAAAGTACAAGTTCTTGGGTAGCCAGGAAGACCTGGGCTAAAACGCCATACAGTCTCCAAATGATTGAAGAGCTTCCCATCAGTACAGGATGCCTAGAACAAAATGAAAAAAATAAAACCACAGTTAAATACCATTTGGATTATGTTCAGAATCTACAACTGAAGATGATTTCTTTGAGAAGTAAATATTTTTATAGGTCAGACCACAGGTGACAAAAACATCTCATTGTTAGCTTGGTACTAGGAAGTGATCTCTGGCCAATATAAGCCATTTTCCTTTCTCCTGGGATCCCCAAGATTGCCACTTGTTCTCTTCCACTGCTGTCACCCACTGTGCTACTTAGAGTTCTCCTCCCACAACAAAACAGGGAGTGACTACCTGGAAGTTTATTTCCAGCTCTGCCACTTATAAGTGATCCTGAACAAGTTAATTCCCTGTACTGTATCTCCTTAATCTGTAAAATGAGTATAATGCCTGTCTTATACCATCAGTACGAGATGGCTAAATTTAATATTTGTAAGGCATTTGGCACAGATCCCTAGAACAATTCTATAATTCTTCTTTGCAACCCAAAGATTTTCTCCTACCAATCACATTCAGTCTTTCCCTAACTCATTGTTCTTTATTTCTAGAGGCCTCTATGGTTCCAGTTTTCCTTAAAGTGTGGCCCTGACCCTTGTCCCTGACCCACTGCTTTCTGACCTCTCATCTCTTCTGTGCTCATGTTTATTTTACATATGTGTGTACACACTGAAACATAATACACAGTAATACTATGTGCAGTGCACCCTGATATTTCCCATTCTATATCATTAAAAAAAAATGTTGGTTGAGGGCTTCCCTGGTGGCGCAGTGGTTTAGAGTCCGCCTGCCGATGCAGGGGACACGGGTTCGTGCCCCGGTCCGGGAAGATCCCACATGCCGCGGAGCGGCTAGGCCCGTGAGCCATGGCTGCTGAGCCTGCGCGTCCGGAGCCTGTGCTCCGCAACGGGAGAGGCCACAGCAGTGAGAGGCCTGCGTACTGCAAAAAAAAAAAAAAAAAAAAAAAAAAAAATGTTGGTTGAGACCCATTAAAGAGTTGCCTCCTGCAGTGTGAAAAATGGTGGCCAGAACCATAGTTACTAGTCCATTGTTAGGACAGGTTATGACCTTGAATGAAGTTCAGTTTCTTTATTTACTATCCTAAGATGCCATCTGGGCCTTGTTATACTAGTAGACAATTGACCTCAAGAATATCTATCACCTTCCCTCAGAAGCAGGCTATTTTTTAAACTCTTGTTTCAGTCTACACTCCCCTCCTCAATTAAGCCTTAAGTTTTCAGCAATTCTGGCAAATCCTGGGGCCGATAAATGATCAAGCCCCTCTACCCCCTTTCTTTTGGATAAGTTATCCCCCTCAGGAATTTAGACTGTCCCTCTCCTGAGGCTACACACTACAAAATATATTGCAAAATAAGGACCTGCATAAGTAAACTCTGTTTCCCCCAAGTAAACAGTCATTTTTTCTCCCATAGCTATAGCCTACCTAAACACAGAATATAGGATTATTTCTCTGACTATATCTGGATCTCTCTAAAGATGGTTCGGACTGGGGGCTAAAGAGCTAAAAATCCATTTGCAGTTTATTCCTCACTTCCTCTTCATCTAAACCCTTTTGAATTAATTATCAGATAGTAACATGGTAGAATCATTATAAACTGCATCCATACTAAAAAGCATTTTAAAAGATATGTTCTATTTACACATTTATAAAAAGAATATATTAATTTTTAATATGGAAACCAGTGAATGTTTTAAAACTTACTTAGACACGATAAAATAAGTCATTAAAATACTAACTACTTTAATAGCTGATATGCTAAGTCACTGGGGAGAAGTAAAAATTTTCTTCAAAGAGTCTGGCTTTATATATAGTTCAATAATGGCCATCCAATTTTTAAAACCATCAAAATAAACTAATAAATATAAATAAAACCTTATTAAATTAAAATAAATTAAAACCTCTATAATAAAACCTTATTTCAGTTATCCAACTTCATTTATTTACTTTTTTTGTTTTTGGCCATGCCTCACAGCTTGTGAGATCTTAGTTCCCCAACCAGGGATCAAACCCAGGCCCACTGTGGTGGAAGCCTAGAGTCTTAACCACTGGACCACCAGGGAAGCCCGTTTATTTACTTTTATTTTTAATTTTTAAAAAACTTTTTCAGTTACCCAACTTTAAGATAATGCATTCCACCTTTCTTTACAACCACATAAGAAGCTTATAGGAAATTTAATAGTGAAGGAGAAACAGCTGTTGGGAATAATCACTATAATATAGCACCTTCCTCTGACCACTTTTTCACAAAATGTGGCAGTGCTATCTATACTCGTGTCAATAATCCAGCTCAAGGACCCATGGATTTTTACTGGTATGTTTTGTTTTGGTTTTTTTATGTTGGGGGTAGGAGTTTATTAATTTATTTATTTATTTATTTTTGCTGTGTTGGGTCTTCATTTCTGTTCAAGGGCTTTCTCTAGTTGTGGCAAGCGGGGGCCACTCTTCAGTGCGGTGCGCAGGCCTCTCACTATCGCGGCCTCTCTTCTTGCGGAGCACAGGCTCCAGATGCACAGGCTCAGTAGTTGTGGCTCCCGGGCCTAGCTCTGCGGCATGTGGGATCCTCCCAGACCAGGGCTCGAACCCATGTCCCCTGCATTAGCAGGCAGATTCTCAACCACTGCGCCACCAGGGAAGCCCCATACTGGTATGTTTTGATAGGGACAATACTGCCAAAGATCTCATTCCTAACAGAGATACTGAACACAGTAGGAAGGTTTCTGGCCACTACAGATTCAGGTAGACTAGAATCACTGACATGTTAAGTCACAGACACATTTGGGGCAGCTAACAATTCACAGAAAATGTCACATGGCTTCTGCTGCTTCCTCAGTTAATAATTTTTATTATATGTCACATATGTGTATCAGGTATTAAAATCCAGAACCTGAACCCAGGGAAAATTGAAAGCTGAACATAGAAAGTTGTGTGTTATTCTCAAATGTGTCTTTAAACAGTAAACTAGCACACTAAGTGAGACAGCTTATTTTAATGGAAAAATAGTTTTGGAATCAGACACACACAGTATGAATTTGTGTAAGGCTCTTAATTTCCCTAAGCCTCATAAAATTGAGATAGCAATGACTATCTAGTACATATTATTATAATTAAAAAAATAGTTTCTTCCCTCCTTGGCAGTGTTAAAAGTTACTGAAATTATTATGAACATCTGTGGATCTACAATAACCCGAGAACACATAAACAAAGAGGGCTCATGACTCCTGTCATTGTAGTACTGGTGCTGAGGATACAGAGATGAAAAAGAGAATCTCCCATTCCCTCAAGTAGCTCGATTTTGTCAAGCAGAAATCCAAATGAAGAAAGAAATTATACTACAGAGTGATAAGAGAAATAAATAAAGCACGTGCAAAGCCCAGAGGAATCCCCGAAGTAGAACTAATCATCTATATGAAAGGAAAGGGAGAAAGCAGGTTGAAATTTGAAGGATTAACAGGCAAGGAATTTTCATTATAGGTAAAAGAGGGAACAATATGCAAAGGCACAGGGCTGTGGAATAAGCACTATATGGTTCATTCATGGAAGCCAGGGAAGGGAAGAAAGCCAGGAGAAAATGAGACTTTTTTAGAGTTCTTTTAGTTAGATGCAGGATATGTTAAGATCTAAGTTATGAGAGTCTGAATGGTAAGAGACTGAGGTCAGGGGACTCAATTTTAAGATTACAGAGATATTTGCTGCTGTCAGACAGACTAGAATCTTGGCTGTGTAACCTTATCTAACTCTTCTAGGCCTTAGTGTACTCAACTATAAGATGGAGAATAAAATTTGCATCTCAAAGGGCTGTTGTGAAGAGTAATTCAAGTAAAGCACTATAAAGAGCTCAATATGTTAACTATTTTAAGTGTGGTATAGTAGGTGAAAACTCCAGAACTATGAGGCAAACAGGTGAAAACAGTCGTAATAACGACAGAGTCCCACAGTGGGGCACAGTCTTTTAAGTGGAGTTAAGTTTTGAGATTGCGACTAGGGTGGACTCCAAGGTCTTAGCTTCACTGGACAGTATACTCTTTCTGGTATGAGAGTTGCACCTCCTCAATGCCTGACAAAGAGGTGACGAAGGCATTTAGCTCTGGCCAATTACCAAGAAACGATACCACCACTAAATCCTGTGAGCACAAAACAATTCAGCTTTGAAAGTCTTTGGTCATCACACTCTAGAAATTCAAAAGAAATGGGCATTACTCTGTGGAATTCTGCCTTTTTGTGTGTTGAAGTCTGGGTACCTTTTCTAAATGTGTACCCTCCTCTGAGAAGAGTAAGATGATTAATATATGCATGCAACAACACTTGGCATTTCAGTACCTGGTACATGGCAGGATGACTTCAATAATGTTTATGTTCTCCACATTTATATCTTTTCTACCTTTCTGCATCCTCTCACCACTTTCCCTTCCTTAACTTAAGATAAAGTAGTGCAAGTATTAAAACATTTCTCATTTGTGTGGCCAAATCTTTCCTGTGGGTCAACAGTCCTCAACAGAAGGACAAAAGAAAAAGCTTCTCATTTCCATGTTCTAGTTAAATTTCTACTTGGAAAGAATAGTGCTAATATTGTGTAAAATAATATGATTTAAGAGATATAATAAATAGTTTGTTTTTTCCCTCCTATTAGTTTAGGGAAGTCTTCTTAATGCTATTATACTTTAACCCATTTAACATAATCAATATTTGAGGAATATTTAAAAACAACAAAAAACAAAACCATTACCTTTACCAAATGTGGTTTCACCAAGGTTACCACTGATGTATAGCGCTCCAATACAGGTGGAAACCCAATTTCTAATCGTGTTTTGCAGTATCCAGATCTCCTTGATATTACATCTGATTTTTTGCACCAAGGAACAAAATGCTTATAATCCTCCATTCCTGATACTACAGCATACATTTCCTGCATAGAATATCTTTAAAAAAAAAAAAAGGAGAGGTGTTAACTGCATCTATTTATATGGTATATGTACACTTTAAATTGAATATGAATAAGGTTTACTATGTATGAGGCAATAAATCACTTGGCACACATATAGAACCACACTCTGGGATGAATGTCTTCAAAACACAGAAAATAAAAGGATAAAAGGGAGCTAAACATATGTCTATAGCAGAGCTTACAATGGGGCAGACCACAGGTTGAATCTGGCTTGCAAATATGTTTTTTTTTTTTTTTTTTTTTTTGCGGTACGCAGGCCTCTCACTGTTGTGGCCTCTCCCGTTGTGGAGCACAGGCTCCGGACGCGCAGGCCCAGCGGCCATGGCTCACGGGCCCAGCCGCTCCGCGGCATGCGGGATCCTCCCGGACCGGGGCACGAACCCGCGTCCCCTGCATCAGCAGGCGGACTCTCAACCACTGCGCCACCAGGGAAGCCCGCAAATATGGTTTTTAAAATTTTAATTAGTGACCAGCATTTAAAAACTGAGACTTTGAGAGGAAAAAAACTAGAAGCAACCTAAATGTTTATTTGGTTGATAAATATTAATAATTGCTTAATAATAAATGGTTGATGAATTATGGTACACTCATACTGTGGAACTCTATCAGTTATCTAAAGGGATTAAGATCAGATGTACAGTTGACCCTTGAAAAACACAGGTTTGAACTGTGTGGGTCCACTTATACATGAAGTTTTTTCAGTAAATTTAGTACCTGTATTTTCATTTTACAGATCTTTAAATTAAATGTGAGGGAAAGTTTGTGTTCAATTAGAGATCACAATATGTGGAATCAAAACAACTAGGGTTTGAGTCTTGATTTTATCCAAACTGTTTCATCAGCTTCCTGCCTTTGGGTGAGTCATTTAACAATTCCTCATTTGGAGACAGAAATAGCAGTATGCAGATTTTTTTTACTGTGTGGGGGTCTGCACCCCATAAACACCCCACTTTTCAAGGGTCTACCGTATACTTTAGAGCAAAGAGGTTTACAATATATTGCTACATGAAAAAAGGCACACTAAAGCAGACGAGATATATACGATTCTATTATCTATTTGAGAAGTATTATAAGTGTATACTATATTTCCTCAATTTTAAACATTCGGGATTTTTTTCCTGAAAATAATTATGTTAATAGACTGTCTGTAATGAAAATACATTGAAAAAGTCCTAGAAGGATACAGATTAAACAACTACCAGTTGTTAATTCAGGAAAAAGAAGTAGGAGTAAAAATAGACTAAACCTTTTAGTATACATATTTCTAAATTGTTAAGTTTTTATACAAGTATGTGAGGATTTTGTAATTAAGAAAAACATCTATTCTATAACAAAAAAAGGAAACCTCTCATTCTTTTTATGAGCTAGCATAACATCCTGCGAACCCAAGCCTCACAAAAAACATAAAAAACAAAATCTATAAATCCACATCACCTGTGAGTATGGAGGCAAAACTTCTAAATATCAGCAAATACAACAGAGCAATATATTTTTTAAAAAATACAACAGTCAAATGCAACTCATTTAAGGATGTTTGGATGGTTTAATACTAAGAATTATATTATTATAACCATATTAATTAGTCAAAACAAAAACATTATATGATTCCCTCCATAGATAAATACCAGAAGCATTCCTATTAGAGTTAGAAATAAGACAAAGGTGCTGCATATCGTCATTGTTATTTGACATTTTTCTGAAAGTATGTCAAAATAATTAAATCAGAGCATGAAATATGAGGCACATGTGTGGAGAAGAATTAGGCAAAATTATAAATTGGCAGGTGATATGACTATCAAATCAGAAGCTAATCAATTCAGAATTCAGTTATGTAGCCTGTTGAGAAATATATAAAAATTAATATTGTTCCTATACTAACAAGTAGAAAACAGTAGCATAGAAATGCAAAATACATAGAAATAAATACAACAAAAAACCATCAGGGTTTAAATGAAAAACCAAACAACAAAAACATTGTGGATACAAGTAAAAGACAACTGAATGAGAACCAGACACATATAATTCTTGGTTATAGACTCACACTGTTAAAACATAATTCACCTCAAAATGATATAGTAAACAACCACATTCTAAAGTTTAAAAGGGTATTTTTGGAATATGAGAGAATGAGTGTTTATACATATTTAATCTTTATGATCATGAAATGAGGCCCACAGCAGAGGGAGGGAAATAAACCTACCCTCCCCATGTTCTCAGACACTTGGAAATAAATGCCAAAATAAGTCCCATGAAGAAGTATGAAACCTGGTAGCCTGGAAGCTAATTGTCATAAAAGTAGTCTGCACTGACTAAGAAAGCAGTATAGCATAGCAGTCAAGGGGATGGACTTTGTAGTCAGAAAGTACTGTGTTCAAATATCAACTCTAAAACATAGTAAGTCATGTGACCCTGGCTAGGCCGCTTAACCTCTGAACTTCATTTTCTTCAACCATAATTGAAAAATACCTCTACAGGTTCTTTTTTTCTAAAAAATTTATTTATTTCGCTGTCCAATCTTCATTGCGGCATGCAGGATCTTTCACTGCGGTGCTCCCTTGTGGCGTGTGGGCTTCTCTCTACTTGTGGCATATGGGTTTTCTCTTCTCTAGTTGTGGCGCGGGGGTCCAGAGTGTGTGGGCTCTGTAGTTTGTGGTTGAGGCACGCGAGCTCAGTAGTTGTGGTGGCAGGCTTAGTTGCCCCGCCACATGTGGGATCTTAGTTCCCTGACCAGGGATCGAACCCGCATCCCCTACATTGGAAGGTGGATTATTTACCACTGGACCACAAGGGAAGTCCCTACAGGGTTCTTTTAAGGGTTAAGTGAAATAGTTTTAGCATAATGCACAATGGCACATAGGCACTTAATAAATGGTAGCTATTATGTGTTTATGTCAAATATGGGGGAAGACGAAGATCATTAGATAAGACCAATTTGTAATAAAAAGAATTTTAACATGAGAAAGAATAAGGAAGCAAGAAAGAATAAGTAAATATGGTGGGAAAAATAAGCTTAGGAGTCATGACACAACATAATCTCTATGAGCTTCAGTTTCCTCATCTCTAAAGTGGGAATAATACCTAGTTCACATGGCTATTGTGAGAATTAAATGAAACAATAAATATAGAGCCCCCAGCAGTGCCTGTCAAATGGCAAGTACACAGTAAAAGGAAAATGTTATATTTCTGATTCAAAAGGAAAGCAGACCAATTCACTATTTGAATTCTCATCCTTTTGTTGCCATGTCTCTTTTCAACAGATACCAGCTGATGCAAAGATGTCTACCTATCCAAGTATTTACACTTGCTTTATGTGGCATTATTGCTGGCCACCTGGAGGCCACAATTACACAGCTGTAACGTGACTAGTTCTTGCCAATAATATCTGAGAGTAAGCACTGGGTGTCACTTCCAGACCAATATGATTAAGAACCAGGTGTATCTTTTTAAGAGACTGAAGACTAAGGAATCACAAAAGTCACAAGTTGGATGGAGCCTGGCTTCCTGAATCACTACTCGAGGATTGCTGCCCATGGATTGGGAATACCCAGTTCAACTTTACATGAGAAAGGAATAAACTTCTGGGTTTTACCTGTATGGTTGCTAGCATTACCTTAACTAATACAGTGACTATCCAGTAATAATGGTATATTATGTGACAAAAGTTATGAGTATGCCCGAAGTTCTTTACTGCAGAAAAATTAGAAGGAAAAAAGCAACCAAATAAAATGAATGAAAAGTACTTTTAGAAGAATTCATGTAATATTTAATGGCCTGTTGGGAATTAAGACCCCCCTTGTAGAAATTCCCATAGGAAGGACTGCTTGATTTCTGGTTTAGCAGATCTGCAGACTCTATACTCTGCTGTATATACCCCTAGATGAGGGGCCAAACCTGGCCTGCTGCATGGCTCTGTAAATAAAATTTTATTAGAACACAGTCACGCTCATTTATTACATATTGTCTATGGCTACTTTTGGGCTACAGTGACAGAGTTGAGTAGTTGCAACAGAGACAGTATGGTTCACAAACCTATTTACTAACTGGCCCTTTACAGAAAAGCTTGCCAACCTCTGCTCTAGATGGTAGGGGCTTCTTAGCATGTTTATATGTACTTACCTAGGTATGTGTGTATGTGAGGGAGCTATACAGACATATCTGGCTCAACATATCAGTAATGTTGCCACTATAAAAAAGAACAGTGTACAAAAAATGCAGGTCATAAACAGTTTAATTATTTCCTTTAAATGTCAAGATTTAAATCTATCCTATAAAGTTACCACATGACTACATTCAACAAATATTTATAAAACAGCAAGGGCTAGAAAATTAGAGCTTAGTCTGTAAGAAGAGAATCCAGAAAAAAAGAGGCATGATGTTCTATAGAAAATTGTGAACATGCTCTTTTAGTACAACTATTATTTTATACAAACCCTATAATTCTCCTCTCTGAATATTCTTTTCTTTTGTTTATTAATGGTGCAGCAATTCTGAAGAAAGTTCTTGCATATATCTCCTTAGGCAAAACTGAGGTATGTAGTGGAAGAGTTCTGCTCATCAGTATACCACAGGAACCTAAATATCTAAAAAGACAAAAATAACCTGATTCAGTAACATTGACAATTAAGAGAAAACACAAACTATAGAGATTGTAAAATAAAAATCATACTTTAGAAGGCTGTGCAACCTTAGAATATTCCTGAAAAAATACACACACACACACACACACACACACAAATAAGCTTCTAAAGCACCATAAAGAAACTAAACAGGGACTTCCCTGGTGGCGCAGTGGTTAAGAATCTGCCTGCCATATATATGGAATCTAAAAAAAAAAAAAAAAAAAAAAAAAAAGGTTCTGAAGAACCTAGGGGCAGGACAGGAATAAAGACGCAGTAGAGAATGGACTCGAGGACACGGGGAGGGGGAAGGGTAAGCTGGGTCGAAGTGAGAGAGTGGCACGGACATATATACAGTACCAAACGTAAAATAGCTAGCTAGTGGGAAGCAGCCGCGTAGCACAGGGAGATCAGCTCAGTGCTTTGTAACCAGCTAGAAGGGTGGGATAGGGAAGGTGGGAGGGAGGGAGATGCAAGAGGGAGGGGATATGGGGACATATGTATACGTATAGCTGATTCACTTTGTTATACAGCAGAAACTAACACACCATTGTAAAGCAATTATACTCCAATAAAGACGTTAAAAAAAAAATCTGCCTGCAAATGCAGGGGACAAGTTATTTTTTAAAAGTGTAATGGAGTGGCCTGGTGAAATCTCATGTTATCACATATAAAATTTGATTTATATAATATATGATTTACATATAAATAAAATTTCTTTAAGGACACTGAGACCCTACAGTTTGGCTGGAAGATAAAATCAAGTTAAAGAATGACTGAAGAAATTGATGATATTCAACCAGAAGATAAGAGGTGATACTTGAGACTATGGCTCCAAAAATACAAGAAAAAACTTTTGAACAATTAAAGCTGTTTATAAAAATTGGGTAGACTTATTCCAAAGGTAATGAAAGAAAGGTCAATGAAAATAGTTAAGCTAAATGCTTCATGACTATGGAAAAGAATCAAGCATATGAACTGTATGAATGAACTTAAGTCTCTTTTAAGATAGATTCATCTCCTAGAGAGAATAAGGGTGTCATGTGTCCCTAAAAATCTTTAAAAATATGATGTTATGTGAATTTTAAAGGCAGTGATAATATTTAAAAGCCTACTGTAATTTTTTTGAGTAAAGCTATAGAGTCTGCTTTAAAGTGGAATTATGCTGATAAAAGTGACTGACAGTTATTCTGCTGAATGAAGCAGAACAGTGGAAATAAAATAATTAGGCAGGGACTTCCCTGGTGGCGCAGTAGTTAAGAATCCCCCTGCCGGGCTTCCCTGGTGGCGCAGTGGTTGACAGTCTGCCTGCCGATGCAGGGGACATGGGTTCGTGCCCTGGTCCGGGAAGATCCCACATGCCGCGGAGCGGCTAGGCCCGTGAGCCATGGCCACTGAGCCTGTGCGTCTGGAGCCTGTGCGTCTGGAGCCTGTGCTCCACAACGGGAGAGGCCACAACAGTGAGAGGCCTGCGTACCGCAAAAAAAAAAAAAAAAAAATCCCCCTGCCAGTGCAAGGGACACGGGTTCGAGCCCTGGTCCGGGAAGATCCCACATGCCGTGGAGCAACTAAGTCTGTGCGCCACAACTACTGAGCCTGCGCTCTACAGCCCGACTGACACAACTACTGAGCCCACGTACCTAGAGCCCGTGCTCCACAAGAGAAGCCACCACAAGGAGAAGCCCACACACCACAACGAAGAGTAGCCCCCGCTCGCTGCAACTAGAGAAAGCCCGCGCGCAGCACTGAAGACCCAACACAGCCAAAAATAAATAAATTAATAATAATAATAATAATAATTAGGCAGTTAATTTAGCTTCCCCCTTAAAAAAAAGAGACACAAAATATAATTTAGAATCTCTGGTAGCCACACAGATTATAAAAACCAAGCTTGGTGTTCAAAATGCCTAATCACCCGTTTCCCTTCTAAGACATTCTTTAGATGTCTTTAACTGTTTTAACAGTTTTATCTATTCTTTTCACTTTTCGTATAGATACCTTCTTATCTATTATTGGAAGCCAATTACGTGGCAGATACTATGCACAATTATTAACAATTTTCTGATAAACAAGACCAGAAAAAGCAGCATCTGAGATAAACCTTTATTTTTTAAAAAAATAATAAGACCCTTGCTTCTGAAGAGGTGAACTGGGTGTTTTGGAAACTTACTTTTCACTGTATATGGTTTTGAATTTTGTACCAGGTTCATGTAATACGGTTCCTCTATTCCCCGAAAAAGAAGCACACAATCTGGTTACAATCATAAGGGAAATGCCTGTGTTTAAAGCAAGTTAACAGGCGTTTTCTGATCGGTCTGCATACTATGGTTACAATGCCCTGGACTGCCCATCTATTTTCACATATTATCAAGAACAATATGTCTTCAACTGCAATACAAGAACCATACAATCGTATATATGGTTAAACCATGAAATGAAAACTGGACCAGATGAAGGAGTTTTTTGGTCACTAATCTTCCAATACTACATCCCAAATACTCTACTACAATAAAGGCCAGAATCTACGTTAATGCTTCAGCCTTGCAATGAACTCGTAAACTCTCTCCCTCTTCATTATCATAAACAGTAAATATTTTATCCTGGAATTTAAGCCTCAATTTGATCACTAAAGCAATTTTTAGTTTTGTTTATTTGCAAGCCAGCATTTTATAAGAATAATACAAGCAGATCTAAAGCATGATACAGTATGTTCTGCTTAAAACTTTTTCAACCAATAAATGTCTAAAAGGATTTGGAGTTGGTTGGGTTGTTGGTATTTAAAAAAATTCTTCACTGAATCTAAATGTCCTGGAGCTCAACCAGATTTGTGCTTTCTCCCTCCACCCCGTAGTTTACAACTGAATTAATTTTAAACGTTAACTTTAATTTTCGAATATAATTTATTAAAATGGCATTAATAAAAGGAAACTAAGTGGTAGAAGTATGGAATCTTTCGTGTCTCCACCTCCATCACCTACCGAAAAAGAATCAACCAGGAAAATCGAAGGCAGACTCTGGTTCAAGGTTACAGGACTTCTAAGTTACAATGGCATGGAAAACAATCCAAGTCCCCGGCTTCGGTTTAGTTTAGCAAGCACCAAAGGGCGGGGGCAAAGACCGCTACCAGAAACTGGGAAAGCACGTCTGGCCATCGGATACGCTGGGGGAACAAAGGGGGCCTTACTGCCAGGCCACAAACTCCCACACGCCCATCAACCCGCAACTCCTGCGCCGCAAAGTTATGACTTTCCGAGAGCAGCAGCCGTAGGCCAAGGGGAGGAGGCCGGAAGAGCCCAAAGGCACTCCCGCCGAGTTGCTTTATCAGCTGCTTCCAAGTCGCTTAGCGGATGATTCACCGCCTCTCGCGAGGGCAGCGAATCACAAACACAAGACGGGGAGCCCGGGACAGGGCGGCGAGCCTCCGGCCAAGGGGGTGGGTGGAAACGCGCGGCCCTGAGAAGGCAGGAGACCCTTTCTCTCCAGAGACGCGGAAACACATCCGGTCCGCCTGCCCCACCCCAAATGCCCCCAGCCCCCTTGCTCAGCAGCCCTGGGCTGAAAACTGCCCTCGCCGCTGCGCTCCAGTTGTTCATTACCTGACGTTCCGCGCAGGCCCCTGCGCAGGAGCCGGGGCTCCGGCCGCTGCCGCCGACTTCGGACAGCATCGCGAGACCACCTTTTTCAGGGCCCTCTGACCGGTCCGAGCTGCCATTATCATCTGACTAAAACTGGTCGCCAGTAAGCCGGGACCAGGCCCACGGCACCGCCCTCCTCCGGCGGCCCGGGCCACCCGGCGCCGCCGCCACCCAGCCAATCGGCGGGCTCCCTGAGCGGTCAGACACGCCCCTTCTTCTTCCCCGATTGCGCAAAGCTGACGCACGCTCCCACTACCGCAGGGCCGACTGTAAATGCGTTCGTCATCCTGCCGGCCAATCAAAGGGAGCGCAGGGCCGCCTAGACGCACCCCTCTCCGCCGGCGGGTCTCCAGTTCCCGCCGCGCCCTCTGGCCCCTTACGTAAGAACCACCGTGACCTCTCACCTCACCTTCCGCGCTGGAACTCTTCCCCGGATTCGCCAACTGCCGCGGTTCTCTTGGGTGCAGCTTCCGGTCGCGAGACCTGCCACGTGATGCCAGCCCAGGGGCGGGAGGAAGCCCGAGGTTCTGGCTGTTGACTGTGTAACTGTCCAAACCGGTGAGTGCTGGGCCGGACCCGCCATTCTTGCCGGCTGCGAAGTCTGGCCGTCAGTCTTGCTGTTAATGACTGTCTAATACAGTACCTGACGTGCTTACGCCGTGAGGTTGTTGTGAGGGCACTATATGGTCACGGCCTTAGGGAAGAGACTCGGTTCTATTTGCCTTTTTCCTGTGTGGCCAACATTTTAATTGGTGCCCGTGCATAGTTTGGGTTTCCCTTCTTCCATACAAACCAGACTTTGCTTCGATTTACCCATTTCAGGAATCATCAAATCTTGACATTTTTTTCCCCTTTGTTTGTTCCCAGGTACTTATTTAATCATTATATGTCATAGTTTCTTGTAAACCGTAAAGTGAGAATAGCCATACTACTTACTGCATTCTGCTGCTTAAATGTAGTCAACAAATATTTATGGAGCACTCACTGTTCGCTGTTTTAAGTGCCGGATAAGTGACCAAAAGTCTTTACTATCATAGAGCTTATATTCTAGAGTGGGGGAAATCAATATATTAAATCAATTAATATAATACAATGTCAGATAATCATATGCTGTAGAAAAAAGTAAAGCAGGGAAAGGAGATGGAGAGGGGTAAGATGGGGTGCTGTTTTATATAAGGTGGTCAGGTGGGCCTCTGAGGAAGTAATAATGCACAGAGGCCTAAATGCAGTGAGGAGGTGAACGATATGACTGTTTGAGGGGGAAAGTATCTTCAGGTGGAGGGAACAGCAAGTGCAAAGGCCCCAGACAGAAACATTCTTGCCATGTTTTACGAGGAGCAAGGGCTTCGGATCACAGTGAGTGAGGAGAGTGGAAGGAAATGAGATCAGAGATAGTGAGGGGTCTTTCATAGTACTTGGGAGGCCATGGTACCAACTTTGGATTTTACTCTATGTGTGAAGGGAAGTCATTTGAGTTGACTTGATCTGATTTACATTTACATAAATATTCCAGCTTCTGTGTGTATGTATGATTATTATTTTCTACTCTTGCTTTGTTCATTGCAGTCATCCCTTACTAGATGCTTTGTGGAGTGAGTTGAAATCACCAGCTACAAAGAACGTCAAGCACTTTCCTTTTTTTTTTATTTTTTTTTTATTTTTTTTATTTTTTTTAATTTTACAAATTTAATCAGTTATACATATACATATGTTCCCATATCCCCTCCCTTTTGCGTCTCCCTCCCACCCTCCCTATCCCACCCCTCCAGGCGGTCACAAAGAACCGAGCTGATCTCCCTGTGCTATGCGGCTGCTTCCCACTAGCTATCTACCTTACATTTGGTAGTGTATATATGTCCATGCCGCTCTTTCACTTTGTCACAGCTTACCCTTCCCCCTCCCCATATCCTCAAGTCCATGCTCTAGTAGGTCTGTGTCTTTATTCCTGTCTTACCCCTATGTTCTTGATGACATTTTTTTCCTTTTTTTAAAAAATAAATTTATGTAGTTATTTATTTATTTATTTTTGGCTGCCTTGGGTCTTCGTTGCTGCGCGCAGGCTTTCTCTAGTTGCAGAGAGCAGAGGCTACTCTCTGTTGTTGTGCGCGGGCTTGTTGCAGAGCACAGGCTCTAGGCGGGTGGGCTTCAGTAGTTGTGGTGCACGGGCTTAGTTGCTCCATGGCATGTGGGATCCTCCCGGACCAGGGCTTGAACCCGTGTCCCCTGCATTGGTAGGCAGATTCTTAACCACTACACCACCAGGGAAACCCTGTAAAGCACTTTTCAATACAACACAGGATGTACTTGTTGATTGAGGTCGTTCTGTAGCTGCATCCAGACAATTCTATATCAGATTACCTTCAAATACACAATCCCTGCTTTTCTTGCCTTAAAGCTTGAATATTACCAGTAATATCTTCCTTTAAAACACATTTTTACCGTATTACTCCCCCACTCAACATCACAGTGGTTACAAGTTGCCTACAAAATATAGGCATTACACTGCCACATCCTACGAAGTTGTTTCAAACTATTGGTATTGTTAACTAGAAAGCCTGTTAAACATATTTTTCAATACAATACATGATGTACTTGTGAACTTAATAGAAGGCCTTCTTTTATTAAATTTACCAAACATTTTCTTATTGAACTCTTCCGAGACATAAGAAAATATCTACTGAATTGGGTCACCCAATTGAATAGTTCCCCCCCACTAAGAGAAATTTTTTTAAGGCAGATAAAGGCATCTTTGCAGTAGATGACAATGTATGGTACTCACTGGACTTCTCAGCAAAGAGTAATATGTCAGAAGCTTAAAAGTGATAAGAAATTCTGGTTCAGTTTTAGTAGATGACAGTGCTTCCATAAATTGTGGGCTAAAAATTTGTTCATACAATAGGAAAAGATTGATAGTAAATTAAAATTCAACAGAGACCTGTGGGAAGCAGTACCTTAGAGTCCAGACCAGTTATGCTCCAAAAATATATTTGACACAATGCCACCTATTAAATATTCTTGCCAAAATAATTGAATCTGAATCTAGTCAAGCTTTTAGGTATGCCAGTTTAAACAGGGGATAGAAGAGCATGTTAAATGACACCGAGGGGATATAATCTGCCAAATACAGAATATGGGAAATTCTGTAGGAGAAACGAGCCAATTTCTTCAACAGATAAATGTCATGTAGAGAAGGAGGATTGGGGGTGGGGGGGATTGTTGTAGATTTATAATATTTAGGAGGCATTGTTTAGGTTTTGTTTTGAACAAACCAAATATTAAAAGACATATACAGACTGGGAAATTCAACTGAAATCTCTACTTCAGTAAAGATTTGTACTGAAGATTACAGGTGAAATATGTTTGTGATTTACTTTAAAATGATCCAGTGGGGGTGGAGGAATAGAGTGTATGAAACAAAATTGATAATTTGTTGATAATTACTGAACTGGATATGGATAATTGGGAGTTTATAATAGCGTCTAATTTTTGTGGATGTTTGAAATCTATATATATATTTCTTCTATCTATATCTGTATATATACACTTATATATAATGTGTATATTTAATTTCTGCCTCTCGTGATCTTTACAAATGAAATTTTTCTGATTGACTTCCACCTAGAAATATACTTTGACCTTTTGCTCACTTCAGAACCCTGAATACAGACTGAACAGAACCAGAAAGTCTTCAGGTAAATAGAGATGGCTATGACTTTGTGTTAATACTGTTTTTAATCAAGCCTCTGGTCAAAACAAATATAGGAAGAATTTTAACCACAGAATAAGACCTTTAAACATCACTTATATTTCTCTCCTGAAATAAAGCAAGCTTTCAAAGTTAACATAATCTCATTACTGGCACCTTTTTGATCGATAGAATAATCTTCCCAGCATGCTCAATGATCTCTTACAGGGATTATCTTTGTGAAGTGTTTGGTTGAAAACACCTTCCTTGACTGAATCAGGAACTGAATTACGAGAGATTAGTGTAATTACAGATGTTAGTTTCTAATAAAAATCAACTATCAAAGGGGATTAACTGGACAGTTTGTCCTTACTGATTGGCTGTGTCAGTTAGGGACCAATCAGGGAAATTATACCAGTAATTTTAAACAAAATTTAATATAAAGACATTGTTAACTAGGGATTGGAGAACTAAGGTGACATGCTTAAGTCTTCTGACACAAGTTCTGATAACATGTGTGAAATGTTGCCAGCCAGAGAAGCTGAGAATCAAGAGATTCGGTGCAGGGACGTCCCTGGTGGCACAGTGGTTAAGAATCTGCCTGCTAACACAGGGGACACGGGTTCGATCCCTGGTCCAGAAGATCCCACATGCCATGGAGCAGCTAAGTCCATGCGCCACGACTACTGTGCCTACGCTCTAGAGCCAGCATGCCACAACTACTGAAGCCTGCGTGCCTAGAGCCCGTGCTCTGCAACAAGAGAAGCCACCACAATAAGCCAGCACACCGCCACAAAGAGTAGCCCCTGTTCACTGCAACTAGAGGAAGCCTGCGCACAAGCAACGAAGACCCAGCACAGCCAAAAAAAAAAAGACCATCTTAGATTAAAAAAAAGAGAGAGAGAGAGAGAGAGAGACTCGGTGCAGTACCAGGGTTTTTTTTTTTTTTTTTTTTTTTGGTGGTATGCGGGCCTCTCACTGTTGTGGCCTCCCCCGTTGCGGAGCACAGGCTCCGGATGCGCAGGCTCCGGATGCGCAGGCCCAGCGGCCATGGCTCACGGGCCCAGCCGCTCCGCGGCATATGGGATCCTCCCAGACCGGGGCACGAACCCGTATCCCCTGCATCGGCAGGCGGACTCTCAACCACTGCGCCACCAGGGAGGCCCAGTACCAGGGTTTTTACTGGGGGCTGATCACATAGGCACCCTCTCCCTGGGTGCTAAATTTCAAACTCCCAAAGGAAAGCTGTTGTTTGGCATAAGCCATATTGCTTGCACAGTTTAGGCACAGTGAGACAGCCTTATCATTTCTGGGAATGTTGGAAACTCACCTGAAATCCAAGTTCCCAAATGCCAGCAAAGGGCCAGCCTTGTAGGCAGGTCTTCCAAAGGATAGCAGGCAGGCCTGACTCTTTGCTGCTCTAGGGCTGGGGGAACAAGGAAGAAGTTGGTGTTATTAGAACTTAGAAACTTGGTGGAGGGGTACCAAAATGCAGGAAACCCGATCTCTAAGGGAGAGGGCACTGTTTGGCTGGTGCCAGTGCCTAAGAAGCATAAAGGAGACACACCCGCTACTCCCAAACCCCACGAACTAGGACTCAGATCTCTGAGGAGGAAGCACCAGTTGATATTGGTGTATCTGTGTTGGCGCAGTGAGGCCTTTTGGATTCAGTCCTTCAGCACATTGACTAAGACCTTAGGAAACAGGTTTAGGGCTGTTAAGTAACTTGCACACACTAGAAAGCAGCATAGCCAGCAAGTAAACCCTTGTCTTTGACTTGAGTCAGAGAGCTGTTTGATCCTACATGACTTCGTGAAAGATGTAGCAACAACCTTGTAATACTAAAATTTTAGATCTGTTTGTTTGGGTCTCTCCGTGCAGGTTGCAGGATCTTAGTTCCATGACCAGGGATCGAACGTATGCCTCCTGCAGTGGAAGTGTGGAGTCCTGGACTGCCACTGGACTGCCAGGGAATTCCCATAGAACTGTTTTTTAAAACAGGTGAATTAGACTGAGTCAAAACTAGAAATTTGAGCAAGGGAAAAGAGGGTAATTGACTACTGGGGGGCCACAAAGGGTGACAGCCCAGTTTAGGGGCTCTTCTCAGCTTTCCAGATCCAGAAAGTTTTAGTTCAGGGCATTCAGAGTTTATCAAGAAAGCAGTTTCTTCCTGGTTATATGACCAACCTTCTGATCTGACCCTAGAATTCCCCTTTTGCTGCTCCCTGCCACACACTGTAGCATCTAGCCACACAGAACTGCTTCTAGATCCTCTGCAGACACGGTGGTGGTTTTTTGCCTACACTGCCCTCTTTTCCTAAAGGTCCTCCTTCCTATTCCCACCCCCATCTCCTCTATTCCCTTTCATCTGGCTTACTCCTTTTCATCCTGTGAGACTGACCCAGTGTCACCCCACCTAGGAAGCCTCACCTTAGGAATTAGATACATCTATAGATAGCATGGTTTGATACTTCTGTACTATCCTCCTAAAATAACACAAACGTATCTAACTACTCTAACCATTTTGTATTAGAATTGTTTCTAATACAATTAGAATTGTAATTAATTACAGTTAGAATTATAATTGTGTCTATGTGCACTGGACTACAAAGCAACTGAAATACTGGGGTTTCTATGGTATTTCTATAATACATGAAGCCAATAGAATAAATATTTTATATTAGTATTACCATTTTAAAAATCTGAGATAATGTCTATTCTCCTGTCTCCTCTTTTTGGTGTGAAACATTTCTTTAGTCAGTTTCCCTAATGTGGGTTTCAGATCTTTCATGTCTTGTGTCCTCCATCACAAATAATACATTTTGTTGAGATTGCTCTTAAAAGTGCTTTTGGTACGTCAGGAAGTTCTTTTGGGATGTGGGATGTGGTTGGTTGAGACCAGGACACCTGCCCTCATTTAAAGCTGTCAGTTACTCTCTTACTGTTACCTCATCTCATTTAAATTAAGCCCATTTCTGTTTTACTCATATTTTTTTCCTTTTAGTTTTGGGATTATTTTTTAATAGAAAACAAAGAAACAAATGAATTGTGGAGTTCACTTTGTCTTCTGTTACATTGAACCATCCACCTCAAGCACCAGAATTGGTTTCATTATTCTTGCTCCAAACAAGAGCTTTTTTATTTATCTTAGTGTTTCATCATAAGCCTCAGCTCACCTTTCTTACACTATTGTTACAGGTTTCTGACACTTTTAAGGTTTTTTTTTCCACTCAAAATTTTATTTTATCCTCTTTATAAGTTACTAAGTTTATAACCTGCTAAACATTTTACCCAAGTATGGGAAAACTGCCTGGAGTTGCAAAGCACAGTAAAATAATTACATGAAAAGAACAAATGAAAATACCTGTTAAAGTTGCTGTAGGTGGCAGCACTTAAAATTGGTAATTGGTATTTTTTTTAAAGTGCATAGCTTAAAAGAAAAGTTACATAGCTACAAGATGATTCATTGTTGATTAACTGTTTAGAAGTTTTATTTAAGAGAACACAGTAGATTTGGTAAATTGCAATTCAGTAGACAATCCTAGATTTGATTACTTAAAATGTAATTATGCACTTGATTTGCACTTTGGAGTGCATCCTGATATTGTTAAAACTTTAAAAATATTAATATATTTTAGTTTTCTTATGTAGAAGTCTATTTTCCACTCTTGGGGGGAAAATAGAAGAATTGAGATCATGGTATACATTCAGAGAATGTTTTACTGCTTGATTACATTTCTTTGTTCACATTTAATACTTATTTATAAGAAGTAAATTATGTAGTCTTCAATTTAAGAATAGATGAATTCAGAAACATCATGTTGGGAAAAATAGAGATCCTAAACTAAAAATACACAACTAGTTGCACAGCTCTGAGAATTTAATAGTAACTCAACTTTTAAATCAGTTAACTCTGGCATCTGAATGCAAAATGTTTATCATTATTACCTATATAGATGACTATTAAGAGATATGCAGGGCTTCCCTGGTGGCGCAGTGGTTGAGAGTCCGCCTGCCGATGCAGGGGACATGGGTTCGTGCCCTGGTCTGGGAAGATCCCACATGCCGTGGAGTGGCTGGGTCCGTGAGCCATGGCCACTGAGCCTGTGCGTCTGGAGCCTGTGCTCCGCAACGGGAGAGGTCACAACAGTGAGAGGCCCGCGTACCGCAAAAAAAAAAAAAAAAAAAAAAAAAAAAAAGAAGAGATATGCAGCATTTTCAAAATCCCTGTGTGTCCTTTATATGCAGGTTTGTTACACTGAGTTCTGTGGTAATTGTACTCTTCTCAGCAATGTATTCTTTCCTGTATGATTGTTTGTCTCCATGTTCTTGAGTTTCAGAGAACTCAGATTTCTGGCTGAGTATGTCTTCATTTTTGTTTTTGTTTTACCAGAGACAGATATTCACATCCTCTCTGTTTTTCAAGCACCTTCAAAGGACAAGAAAACCTATAAGACAGAAATCTGATGCTTAATCTGAAGGGTGCTCAGGCCAAGATCTATTGACTCTTGACCCTTGAACAACTCGGGGGTTAGGGGTGCTGACCCTCCTCATAGTCTAAACTCCAAGTATAACTTACAGTCAGCCCTCCCTACACTTGACTCCTCTATATCCATGCTTCTGCATCCTCAGGTTCGAGCAACTGTGGATGTGGATTGTGTAGCACTGTAGTATTTACTATTGAAAAAAAACCCAGGGCTTCCCTGGTGGCGCATTTGTTAAGAATCTGCCTGCTAATGCAGGGGACACAGGTTCGAGCCCTGGTCCGGGAAGATCCCACATGCCGTGGAGCAACTAAGCCTGTGCGCCACGACTACTGAGCCTGTGCTCTAGAGCCTGTGAGCCACAACTACTGAGCCCACGTGCCACAACTACTGAAGCCCGTGCGCCTAGAGCCCGTGCTCCGCAACAAGAGAAGCCACTGCAATGAGCAGCCCGCGCACCGCAACGAAGAGTAGCCTCTGCTCACCGCAACTCGAGAAAGCCCGCACGCAACTACGAAGACCCAACGCAGCCATAAATAAATAAATGTTTATTTAAAAAAAAAAAGAAAGAAAAAACCCACCTGTAAGCAGACCCTTGCAGTTCAAACTCATGTTGTTCAAGGATCAGCTGTACTTCAAACCATTGACTAATGCAGCCTTTATGATATATGCATAGACAAGGCAGTCGTGCTGTAGTATCTCTCTGCTACAGGTCTTCAAGGCATATTCCACATTCCCCAGCATCTTTACTCAGTGTATCCTTAGATTACCAGTTGATTATAGAAGACTATTACTCAGGAATATGGAGTCAGATGGAAGAAATGCATAGGGCAAGTTTATGTGGGAAGGGACTTGAAGCTTCCATCTCTCTTTATTTTAATATATTTATTTATTTATTTATTTTTGCCTGCATTGGGTCTTTGTTGCTGTGCACGGGCTTTCTCTAGTTGCGGCGAGCAGGGGCTACTCTTTGTTGGCGGTGCGCAGTCTTCTCATTCTGGTGGCTTCCCTTGTTGCAGAGCACGGGCTCTAGGTGCGCGGGCTTCAGTAATTGTGGCACATGGGCTCAGTAGTTGTGGCTTGCGGCCTCTAGAGCACAGGCGCAGTAGTTGTGGCACACGGGCTTAGTTGCTCTGCGGCATGTGGGATCTTCCCGGACTAGGGCTCGAACTCATGTCCCCTGCATTGGCAGGCGGATTCTTAACCACTGTGCCACCAGGGAAGCCCTAAGCTTCCATCTCTGAGTGTGCTACTCTCCCCAATCTCTAGGTATTCACTGACCCAGAAGCTACTGATTTATTTTTCTTATGTGGGCCTCCTATCATCTTTTGACCTTTTTTAAAGTCTGATTTTATCAAGATGCTTCTTATTTATTCATATTAGCATCTTTGTGTTTGAACTCTTTCCTTTTTGGAATAATTTGTGATTTTATAGTATGTAATTTCTGCCAACATCCCCCTTCTTAAACAGTCTTCCTTTTAAGAATCTGGTGTAAAAATTAAATAATATATATACTGAATGTGTTTGTATATGTATAACATTAATTAATGAATACATAAAATACACTTAACCATTGGGGAATGAGACATGTGAGGTAAGGCTTTTACTTTTCATTTTATATATTTTGGGGGGGTACTATTTGAATAATTTATAATACACATTGTTTTTTAGAATCAGAACTAAATTATTCATGACATTGGATTTGGCAATGATTTCTTGGATATGACACCAAATGCTCAAGCAACAGAAGAAAAAAAAAGATAAGTTGGACTTCATCAAAATTAAAAGCTTGTGCATCAAAAGACACTGTCAACAGGGTGAAAGTCAACACATAGTGAATTAGAAAAACTCAGTTTCCCACCTATGTATTTCTCCTGTGTGTCTCCTTTGCTACTCACACAAAACAATTCATTTTTTGTCACCAAATGTGTGGAGGTTTGCCCCACACCAAGTAATTCTCTTTGACACCAGCTGGGTGTCTTACAGTTTAACTCAATTCTAACACTGTCTACCTGGAGATAGTGTCAGATCCCACAGGCTAAGGGCTTAGTCCCACAAGACTGCACCCACCCTACTTCATATGCCAATCACAAGTAGTAGATTCCCAGGTTACCCACAACTTCTGTCTGGTTTGGCTACAAATCAGAGGTTCCCATAACCTTCTACTCAGGTTCGATTAATTTTTTAAAATTAATTTATTTATTTTCGGCCACATCCCATGGCATGTGGAACTTCCCCGACCAGGGAGCAAACCCTTGCCCCCTGCATTGGAAGCATGGAGTCTTAACCACTGGACCACCAGGGAAGTCCAAGTTCGATTAATTTTTTTGAGAGGCTCACAGAACTCAGGGAAACACTTATGTTAACTAGTTTATTAAAGGATATGATAAAGGATACAGACGAACAGCCAGATGAAGAGATACATAGTGTGAGGTCCTGGAGGGTCCGGAGTACAGGAGCTTCTGTCCTCATGGAGTTGGTGTGTGTCACCTTCCCGGCATGCATGTGTTTGCCAACCTGGAAGCTCTCTGAACTCCATACTATTGGAATTTTATGGAGGCTTCATCACATAGACATGATCAATTATTTACTCCATTTCCAGCCCCCCCTCTTTGGAGAAGTGAGGAGTGGATGACTGAAAATTCCAAGCTTCTAATTATGACTTGGTCTTTCTGGTGACAAACCCCAATCTAGTAGCCATCCAGGAGCCCACTCAGAGTTGCCTCAATAGAATAAAAGATGCTCCTAGCACTCTTCTCCCTTAGGAATTCACTAAAGGTTTTAGTAGTTCTGTGTCAAGGACACTGTCAAAGACGAAATATTAGAACAGGAGATGCTCCTAGTGCTTTTATCACTCAGGGTTTTACAAGGGTTCAGGGGTTTTAGAAGCTCTGTGCTAGGAACTGGAGGCAGATATATATATATATATATATATATATATATATATATATATATATATATATATATAATCTGTGGTTAACAATAACCACAAAAAACCCCCAACTCAATTAATAAATGAACAAAAGACTTGAATAGACATTTCTCCAAAGGAGATACACAAATGGCCAATAAGCATATGAAAAGATGCTAAACATCCTTAGCCAATAGGCAAATGCAAATCAAAACTACAATGAAATACCACTTCACACCTATTAGAATAGCTATTAAAAAAAAAGTGTTGGTGAGGATGTGGAGAAATTGGATTCTTCATGCATTGCTAGTGGGAATGTAAAATGGTGTAGCTGCTTTAGAAAACAGTTTGGTAGTTCCTCAAAAAACTAAACATAGAATTATGACTCAGCAATTCAACTCCCAGGTATATATACACCCAAAAGAATTGAAAACAAAGACTCAGCAGGTATTTGTACAACAATGTTCATTGCAGCATTATTTATTATAGCCGAAAGGTGGAAATAACCCACTGTCAATCAATAGAAGAATGAGAAGAATGGATAAACAAAATGTGACATTTATATATATATAAGATGAGATATTTCTCAGCCTTAAAAAGAATGAAGTTCTCCATGTTCTTGGATTGGAAGAATCAATATTGTGAAAATGACTGTACTATCCAAAGCAATCTACAGGTTCAGTACAATCCCTATCAAACTACCAATGGCATCCTTCACAGAATTAGAACAAAAAATTTTACAATTCATATGGAAACAGAAAAGATCCCAAATAGCCAAAGCAATCTTGAGAAAGAAAAACGGAGTTGGAGGAATCAGGCTCCTCAACTTCAAACTATACCACAAAGCTACAGTAATCAAGACAGTATGGTACTGGCACAAAAACAGAAATATAGATCAGTGGTACAGGATAGAATGCCCAGAGATAAACCCACGCACATATGGGCACCTAATTTATGACAAAGGAGGCAAGAACATACATTGGAGAAATGACAGCCTCGTCAATAAGTGGTACCGGGAAAATTGGACAGCTATGTGTAAAAGAATGAAATTGGAACACTACCTAACACCATACCCAAAAATAAACTCCAAATGGATTAAATAAAGACTTAAATGTAAGGCCAGAGACTATAAAACTCTTAGAGGAAAACACAGGAAAAACACTCTTTGACATAAACCATAACAAGATCTTTTTTGACCCACCTCCTAGAGTAATGTAAATAAAAACAAAAATAAACAAATGGGACTTAATTAAAATTAAAAGCTTTTGCACAGCAAAGGAAACCATAAACAAGGCAAAAAGACAACCCTCAGAGAGAGAAAATATTTGCAAATGAAACAACAGACAAAGGATTAATCTCCAAAATATACAAACAGCTCATGGAGCTCAATATCAAAAAAACAAACAATCCAGTTAAAAAATGGGTGGAAAACCTAAATAGACATTTCACCAAGGAAGACATACAGATGGCCAAGAGGCACATGAAAAGATGCTCAACATCACTAATTATTAGAGAAATGCAACTCGAAACTACAGTGAGATATCACCTCACACTGGTTAGAATGGCCATTATCAAAAAATCTAGAAACGATAAATGCTGGAAAGGGTGTGGTGATAGGGAACCCTCCTGCACTGTTGGTGGGAATGTAAATTGATACAGCCACTATGGAAAACAATTTGGAGGTTCCTTAAAAAACTAAAAAATAGAACTACCATATGACCCAGCAATCCCACTACTGGGCATATACCCTGAGAAAACCATAATTCAAAAAGAGACATGTACCACAATGTTCATTGCAGCACTATTTACAATAGCCAGACATGGAACCAACTTAAATGTCCATCCACAGATGAATGGATAAAGAAGATGTGGCACATATATACAATGGAATATTACTCAGCCATAAAAAGAAACAAAATTTGAGTTATTTGTAGTGAGGCGGATGGACCTAGAGTCTGTCATACAGAGTGAAGTAAGTCACAAAGGAGAAAAACAAATAACGTATGCTAATGCATATATATGGAATCAAAAAAAAAAAGGTACTGATGAACCTAGTTGCAAGGCAGGAATAAAGAGGTAGACCTAGAGAATGGACTTGAGGACATGAGGTGGGAGGGGGAAGCTGGGGCGAAGTGATAGTAGCATCAACATATATACACTACCAAATGTAAAATAGTTGGATGGTAGGAAGCAGCAACGTATCACAGGGAGATCGTCTTGGTGCTTTGCGATGACCTAGAGGGCTGGGATAGGGAGGATGGGAGGGAGGCTCAAGAGAGAGAGGATATGGGGACAGGTGTATACATATGGCTGATTCACTTGTTGTGCAACAGAAACTAACACAGTATTGTGAAGCAATTATACTCCAATATCGGTCTATTAAAAAAAAAAGTTCTGACATATGCTACAACATGGATGAACCTTGAAAATATGCTAAGTGAAATAAGCCAGACACAAAAGGACAAGTATTGTATGATTCCACTTTACATGAAATATCTTGAAAAGGCAAGTTTGTATAGACAGAAAGATTAGACATTGCCAGGGACTCAGGGGAAGGGGGAACGGGAAATTGTTGCTTAATAGTTACAGAGTTTCTGCTTGGGGTGATAAAAATGTTTGGATATATATAGTTGTGATGGTTGTACAATAGTTTGTACTTAATGTAGAAATTCATTGAATGTACTTAATGCACTGAATGATATACTTAAAAATGATTAAAATGGTATATTTTGTTATATATATTTTACCACCAAATATAAAAATAAAGATGGCAGCCAAATATGGCTAATGGGCCAGAGTTTGCTGTCCCTTGCCATAGAAGATTGTGACATGAGAGTCCATTTAACCCTGCTTTAGCTCCACCCACCTGAGGAGTCCCAGGACCATTTATGTTGACAACCTAATAGCAAGATACCTCTGCTTGTTATCCTTGCTCAATGTCTAAGTTAAGAGTCCCTCTAATAATCATTCTCTCCTTTAGCCTCATTATTATACAGCTCAGTGCTTCCTCTTTCCTGATTTTCACTCTTAAACCTTTCCTTTGTGCCTTTGGAACCTCTAACCTGTGATTCATAAAATCTCCTACTCCTCAATATATCTTTTTATCATAAGCATTTTTCTTTTGTTTATATTTCAGTTAGGGTATTATATTGATATTTCAGAATGATCAGGTCATATTCTCTATGATTTTTATTTCAGGAGAATAAAGGAGGTGTTGCATCCTGTGGCGTTGAGAACAATTGCCTTGGCTGAAGTTTGGCTCCCTGTAAAGGTCTTCTGTGCTTTTTCTCTCATATCGATGCTGCTCATTCTTTCTCACCCATAGGCACATTTTATCTAAAAGTAGGTGGGGGTGGGTGGCTGCTGAACACTGGGTACATTTATTTCTCCTTCTGACCATGGAACATGGGAGATCTGTCTGCCTTCTCCCAGAATTCAGATATAGATGAGAAAAGAGGCTTTGATATGCAGTGTTTCTCAATTCATGGTAGTAGGCCACCTGTAAAGATGATCAACTCTTGGGCTTCACTTCAAACTCTACTGAATCACTCTCTGGAATTTGGGTTTACAACCTACACTTTTAAGAAGCTCCTCAGGGGGACTTCCCTGGTGGTCCGGTGGGTAAGACTCCAAGCTCCCAATGCAAGGGGGCCGCGTTTGATCCTTGGCTGGCGAGCTAGATCCTGCATGCACACCCCAACTAAGAAGTCCGCATGCCTCAACTAAGAGTCCACATGCTGCAACTAAGAAGTCCATGTGCTGCAACTAAAGATCTCGCATGCCCCAACAGAGACGCTGCGTGCTGCAACTAAGACCCAGTGCAGCCAAAATAAATAAATAAATATTTTTTAAAAAAGAAACTCCTCAGGGACTTCAGTGCTCTTAGAGTTTGAGAATCACTACATTAGTGGGAGAGAGAGAAGTTTTCAGAAGTGAGAGCACGTGTGTGTTCTCACCCCACAATTTCTGCACGTAGAGACTCCTGGAGAGGCATAACTGTTGATAAATTGCCATGAAGAAAGAAAAATGATTTTAAAAATTATTTTCAATTAATCACCATTCCAAGAAAGAAAATGTTTTTTGAGAACTTTGGGAAGGGGCATTTGCCAACCCATCTACTACCTGCGCACTACCTGTGTACTTCAAGGTCAAGAAAGCAGGACCCTTGTGTCCATCACTCCTCACTACTGCTTTCAGACCATTATTTATCCACTTTTTGTGAAAGCCCAAGCTTCTTTGAGGTTCATACCCTTAGGGGATAGTGTCATCCTCTATCTGGCTGCATCATTGTCATCTCATGGAAGACACGTTTGTTTACTTGTAGTGGATGCTATAGGCTGCCCAGATTCCTTTCTCTCTCCTCTCATAACTAGAGCTGTTGGAAGTTCTTTGGGTGACAGCTCTCTGATGCATCCCTCTCTGGGTATTGCGCCTAGTTAAAAGAAAGCTGCCTCTCCCAAGGTCATGCTCTCTGCCCGGGGAAGCTCACATCCAAAGTCATGTTGATATGAGAGTATAAAGCCTCAACTCCCTTGCCCCAATTTGGGACACCTCTAAAGGGCCAAAACATCTACAGAGTTCCCCATAGAATTGAGGTCTTTGTTGCAACTGAGTGGCAGTTCAGCTGCTGCTTCTGCCCGATTCTGATTCCCTCTGCATGCAAATCTCCATCTCAGAGTCTGCTTTATAGGGAACCCAACCTGTGATCCAAGAAAGGGGATTCTAAAATGGGAATTTTTAGATCTGGATCACCTGCAGTCTGGCTGGCAATGAGCACCCTCTTACTGGTGGTAGGTGAAGCGCTAATATGTCCTATTGAGATACTGGGAGATAGACACTGAAAGGCTGAGAGCGATAAATCACTAAGAAATAATGTTAAGTGTTAAAGCTGGAGGGCATCATTGGTAGTATATAAGGAGAGTCTCATTGTCTCTCCAGCCAGAGAGCAAAAAAGGCTGATGGTCAGGTCCAGGACCGAAGAGTGGCAGGGCTTCCCTGGTGGCGCAGTGGTTAAGAATCTGCCTGCCAATGCAGGGGACACGGTTTCAAGCCCTGGTCTGGGAAGATTCCACATGCTGCAGAGCAACTGAGCCCGTGTGCCACAACTACTGAGCCTGCAAGACACAAGTACTGCAGACCATGTGCCAGAACTACTGAAGCCCATGAGCCTAGAGCCTCTGCTCCACAACAAGAGAAGCCACTGCAATGAGAAGCTTGAGCACCACAACGAAGAGTAGCTCCCGCTCACCGCAACTAGAGAAAGCCTGCATGCAGCAATGAAGACCCAACACAGCCAAAAATAATAAATAAATTTAAAAAATAAATTTATTTTAAAAAAAAGGCAGAACTCCAGGGACTTCCTTGGTGGCGCAGTGGATAAGACTCCATGCTCCCAGTGCAGGGGGCCCGGGTTCAATCCCTGGTCAGGGAACTAGATCCCACATGTATGCTGCAACTAAGAGTTCACATGCCACAACTAAGGAGGCTGCATGCAGCAAGTAAGACCCAGTGCAACCAAATAAATAAATATTAAAAGAAAAAGAGAAAAACTCAGCCATTTCTACAAACTAATTAAAAAAAAAAAGCAGAGCTCCAAAAGTGGACAAAATTTTCAGCCTCAGCATTTCTTTTATGCAAAGTGAGGGCACTGATTGGGAAGGATTTCAATCAGGAGGAATAGGATCAGGACATCTGGGTCAGTGCACCCAGGCAACTTGAAATCCTAGGTTCCCCTGAATCCTCTGAGCCTAGAGATGTGGCCTAATCCTCTCTGTGAAAAAGCTAGTGCCCCCTCTTTGCTTGAAGAAGATACAGAAACCTTTGACTTATTGGAAGACAGGTGCTCCACTCAAGAATTTTCCTTCCTGGACAACAGACCAATAACTGCGGTTAAGTCACACATCACCTGGCCAAGGAAATGCTGGGCCTGCTAAGGGAGGAGAGGGACACCTCAAAGGAGTCAAAGGACCTAGCTAATATGTACCAGCAGGAGCTGGAGGATGACATAAGGAACTAACTTCTGAGGGTCTCAGATCAAGGGGTAGGGCTGGGTAGCAGAAGGTAATGAATAGGAGGATTTATCAATATGGGAGTACTATCCCGTGATATGGAATACGCTGACAAGGATCAGGGGAGGCAGTGCTAATACTCTACTGGGGTGGCTCCCGTTAAGTGGTGTAGAAATGGCAGAACTACTGTGGAAGATTGTGGAAGAAGGGGTCAAAAGGCTCAGAGAGGTGGGTATGCTAGAGTAGGTATTCTACACTAAGGCTAGAAAACTTAGAAGATGACTATGCTCCACGGGAAGGCTCAGAGGATACTCCTTCCCCTAAAGCAATAAGAAATGTGAAGGGCACCAGCATCACTGAACAGGACTGAGGGGAAGTGAGTGAGGTACTGGCCTCAGGTTCAAAATTTAAGGGGGTGCCAAAAATCTCAGTAACCAAGATAAATAATATTTTAATATGGTATTTAGATAATAATATTAATGCAGAAAAGTCCAGGATGAACAAATGTCAAAATTTTAAAGACAGGATCAATATTACTGATTTTTCCTTCTGCCTCAGACTGCAACATGGCTCAGCACAGCACTGTTACTCATGGTGACTGTCCTTTACAGGCCCCAGGTGATAGTACCTGAAAAAGTTACATAGCTTAGCTCCATGAAAGCAATGGGGATGATGGGATCCCAAAATAGAGGCCAAGTGGTGATGCTTCACCCTCAGAAGCAAGGTGGGTACAATTATAATTAGCACAAGGTCGAAATGGCTGCATCGGGGGTCCTGACCTGGGGAAAGATACAGAGATTGTTAATGCAACAGGGTGTCCTTAGAGGCAAGATTGATGGGCAGCCTACAGGGATGTTGCTCAATCTATACAACCAATAGAAGTCAAGGTTGGATGTTCAGGAGGCTGAAGCTATCCCAGTAAAAATTTTTCAAAAACTGATCCTTTAATGGTTTCCATGCCTGAGCTAGTTTTCAGATGTAGAACTCTGATTTCAGACCATTTGATTGAAAGAGAAGCTAGGTCCCCAGGAAGCAGGACCATGTAACACTATGGTAAGTATGTGTTAATGAATCCCCTCGTACTTCTCCAAAGGCACCTATCATTTGCTCTGGTAACTGTTCATTGGGAAAAGTGGAATAACCAAATGTTTTGAGTGCTGTGGACCCTGTACAAGTTGACATTGATACCCAAGAGTCATAATAGTCCCTGTTAGAGTGGGAATCTAGGGTTATAAATGGAGTCCGGGCCCAGGTCTGGTTCATAGTGCCAAGTGCCATTTCCCAAGTTCCCAAATGTTTAATTGGAATGAATATAGTTAGAAGTTGGCTAAACTGTGGTATTGGTTCCTGGAATAATAACATAGTAGGGAAGGCTAATGAACAGCTTCCCTCACACTCTGCCATGATAGTAGATAGAAAACATTATCATACTCTAGGAAGTGTGGCAGAGATTAGTGCCTTAAAGACCTGAAGAATGCAAGGGTTGTGGTCCTCTTCATGTCTAAACTGAAGTCTGGTCCTTACAAAGGCTGCACAGACCCTGGAGGGTAACAGTAAACTATCACAAATTCAGCAAGTAGTAGCCCCAGTTGCAGTTGCTGTGCTAGAGGTGGTAGCTAGAGCAGATTAATGTGACTTCAAGTACATGGTAAGCAGGTACTGATTTGATGAAATAGTTGTTTTCCATCCCTAACAATAAGGATTTCAAACAGTATTCACTTTCTTGAACTGCACAGGAGTATACATTGTAAGTTTTACTCCTGGATTATGTTAACTCTCCCATTATATTGTCTATCATAATAACTCTATTGTAATATAGTCATTTTTTTTAAGTTTTTCTTTCTTTTATAAAAAAATATTTATTTATTTATTTGGCTGTGCCAGCTCTTAGTTGCAGCGCGCGGGATCTTCATTGCCACATGCGAGATATTTAGTTGTTGATTGCAGGATCTTTAGTTGCAGCATGTGGGATTTTAGTTGCAGCATGCAGGGTATTTATTTGCTGCATGCGGGATCTTTAGTTGAGGCATGTGGGATCTTTTAGCTGCGGCATGCTAGATCTAGTTCCCTGACCAGGGATCGAACCCAGGCCCCCTGCATTGGGAGCACAGAGTCTTAACCACTGGACCCCCAGGGAAGTCCCTATCATAATATAGTCTTAAAGGATCTGGATAGCAGAACGTCATATCAATCCATCATATGGATGGCATTGTGTTAATCATGTTAATCAGACTAAATGACCAGGAAATGGTAGGTACATTGGAGGCCTTGGAAAGACATATATATTCCAGAGGGTAGGAGATAAACCCAATGAAAATTAAGGTCTGCTTCGTTAGTGATATTTTTAGGGCAGAATTTCCCAGGGTGGCACTATTGACATTCTGGGCCAGAAAGTTCTGTTGTGGGGAGCTTTCCTGTGGGACTCATGATGTTGAGCAGTGTCCTGTGCTCTAGATGCCAGTAATTGCTCACTTCACCTTGCTTTAGGTGTTACAAGCCAGTTCAGGGAGAAAGACACATAGAAACAATTATAATACAACGTGGCTAGAGTAGTTAGAGATGTTTGTGGTATTTAAGGAGGAGGGCAGTATCAAAGCATGCTATTTATATCTCACTCCTCCGGTGAGATTTCCTGGGTGGGGCGACACTGGGTCAGTTTTACGGGATGAGGAGTAAGCCAGGTGAAAGGGAGTACAGGAGATGGGGGTGGGAATAGGAAGGAGGACCTTTAGGAAAAGAGGATTAGGTTGTGACAACCAAAAATATCTGAAGACATTGACAAGTATCCCTGGAAGACAAAATCACTCCCAGTTGAGAACCACTGTGTTAGGGGCGTAGTGGCCTGGGGCATGCCTGGACATCCCCTCCCAAGTAAAGGACAAACTATTGCATCTTGTACCTCCCATCACTAGGAAAGAATACCTTGCCTAGTAGGTCTCTTTGGGTTTTGGGTGACATCAAAAACTGCCAGCTTTGTACTACTATTGTTGTTATTACTGCCAACATATCTAGGTTGACTCTGGTACCTGCCTACAGCAGATCACCTGTCGTTGACCTAAGGACCCTAGTCTGTCCAACATCCCTTACCCTCTTCACAAATCCTGTTTCTCCAGTCCTGACCTCCCACCTTCCTTCACCCTCAGCCAGTTTCTTAGTTCAGCGAGTGAAAACCGCCATCCTAAGCTGAGTCATTAGTGACAGTGTTTCCTGCCCTTGTATGGTACATCTATCATTGAGAATCCAGTAACAAAAATTATGTGGTAGGTCTCTTTGTAAGCTAGCAGAGACAGTACAGAACAGGGAAGTTTGGCAGATTCCTTCATTCAATATTAATTTAACCATTCAACAATGTAGTACTGCCAGGTACCACAGGTACCTGGCCTCATCTCATGCTACTCTTCTTCCCCTTACTCCACTCTAGACACACCAGCCTTCTTGCTGTTCTTGGGACACCCCAAGTTCACTCTCACCTTGGAACATTGGCACTTGCTATGTCTGGCATACTCTTTCCACAGGTCCTCATTCCCATACTTCATTTGGGTATCTGCTCGGATGTCATCCTCACAGACATCTCACCTTTTCTGTCTATCCTGCCACCCTGCCCACTCTCCCCTTACTTTGCCTTATTTTTCTTCATAGCACTTGATAGTACCTGAAATTATATAAACACACATAGATTTTTAATCTCTCTCCCTCAAAGAATCTGATCTCCGTGAGGAGAGTATCTTTTTATTTATTTATTTATTTAGCCACGCTGTGTGGCGTGTGGGATCCTAGTCCCCCACCAGGGATGGAACCCGAGCGCTTTGCAGTGGAAGCACTGGAAGTGTGGAGTCTTAACCACTGGAGCGCCAGGGAAGTCCCAGTGAGGCCAGTATCTTGTTCAACATTGTATTCCCAGCATCTAAAGTAATGTCTGATATATCATGGGTTCTTGCTGAATATTTATTGATAGGTCTTCAAATATTTTTTGAATAAATGAATGGTGAGATTTACCTTTAGCATTTTTTTTTTTTTTTGCGGTACGTGGGCCTCTCACTGTTGTGGCCTCTCCCGTTGCGGAGCACAGGCTCCGGACGTGCAGGCTCAGTGGCCATGGCCCACAGGCCCAGCCGCTCCGTGGCATGCGGGATCCTCCCAGACCGGGGCACAAACCCGCGTCCCCTGCATCAGCAGGTGGACCCTCAACAACTGCGCCACCAGGGAAGCCCTAGCATTTGTTTTAATGAGGGTTCAGCTGGATAAACAGACCAGTAGGAGATACATATTAAGACATTTATTGCAAGGAATTGGTTTACACGATTGTGGGCACTGGCTAATAAGCAAGTCCACAATCTATAGGGCAGGCCATCAGTAAGGGCAGGCTGGAACTCTCTGGCATAGGCTGAAGTTGCCGTCCACGGATGGAATTTTCTTATTCAGGAAAGCCTCAGTTCTGCTCTCAAGACCTTTCAAACGATTGAATTAGACCCACCCAGATTATCTAGGACAATCTCCTTTACTTAAAGTCAGTTATTATGGACTTACAGCATATCCACAAGGCCATCATAGCAACACCTATGTTAGTATTTGTATGAATAACTGGGGACTGTAGCTTAGTCAAGTTGACACATTAGAAGACCATCACAGCATTCTAGGTATCTGATGCTTCTGAGACACAATCCTCTTAGCTATCTGGAACACCTACTTGACTTATGTGTGCTCTGAATCTAGGTATTTCACCACTATGAATCAAAGACAGCTCTCAGCTGACTTTTAGCTAGAAAAAGAAGCTAGTTAATTCACACATATATTAATATATGCTCTTCTGTTCTAGTTAGGCCTGGTATAGCTGAAAGGAAGAGAAATCACCCAAGCTAGTTCAAGAAGAGCAGTATTATTTAAAGAATGGGACTTTGGAAGCTTGGAGCTGGAGGTGATTTTGGATTCAAGGTAGTGGTGGGGACTCAAGCAACAGGAGTTCATGATTCTCCAGAGGAAGTGACAATTTCCTCTGATTCTGTTTCAAGAGCAACTAGCAAGTTCATTTCATATTTCAAGTTAAAATTTCCAGGAGAAGAATCTTGGCTTAGCCAATAATTTCCTTTGTTTATGGACAGGGTGTACATATTGTATTCCAGGCCAGGTTCTAGGTAGCTGGCCAGGTGCCTGTCTCTTTCAGCACAACCCAGTGCTGTTCCCCTAAATAGAGAGTTTGGTCAGGTCAGTTGAAGCTAGAAGGGAAAGTCAGGCATGAGAGGCACACTGACTGGCATATTCAGAACTTGGCATATTCAGAAATAAAACTATAGTTTTGGAAGTTTAGACATAACTGAAAGGCAGATGGAAGTAGATTTTTGGCCTGGGGTAGGTAGAGTCTGATGTACCTCTGATACAGGAGATTGCTGGAAAGCTCAACATTACACATCAAGATTGTGGTCCATTTATCCTGTGACAGTCCCTTTATCTCTGAAAAGATGGGCTTGATAAATTGTCACTGGTTTTCCAATAGCATGGAGCTTCCAGGCCCTTATAGCTTTATCTCCAAAGGTAATTTGTGCAGCTAGCACTTAACATTCTGAAAAATTATTATATCTTGGTTTTTGTCTAGAAAAATTATGTATACTTGCTACTTTGCAATATATATATATATATATATTTTTTTTTTTTGTGTGTGTGTGTGGTACACGGGCCTCTCACTGTTGTGGCCTCACCCATTGCGGAGCACAGGCTCCGGACTCGCAGGCTCAGCGGCCGTGGCTCACGGGCCCAGCCGCTCTGCGGCATGTGGGATCTTCCCGGACCGGGGCACGAACCTGTGTCCCCTGCATCGGCAGGCGGACTCTCAACCACTGTGCCACCAGGGAAGCCCTGCAATATTTTTTAAAAATAAATTTATTTATTTTTGGCTGCATTGGGTCTTTGTTGCTGTGCGCAGGCTTATTCTAGTTGCGGCAAGCGGGGGCTATTCTTCGATGCAGTGCGCAGTCTTCCCTTTGTTGAGGAGCAGGGGCTGTAGACGCGCAGGCTTCAGTAGTTGTGGCTTGTGGGCTCTAGAGCACAGGCTTAGTAGTTGTGGTGCACGGGCTTAGTTGCTCTGTGGCATGTGGGATCTTCCCAGACCAGGGATCGAACCCATGTCCCCTGCATTGGCAGGTGGATTCTTAACCACTGAGCCACCAGGGAAGTCCAATATTTTTTTGAGATTAGGGAAAGCAAGCCTCCAAGTGTCCTTGATAAGAAAAGGAATGGACTCTCCTTTTAATTGGGTGTCATCACTCTCAATGGTTTAGGTTATAAAAGGGAGGGGAGATCACCCCTTCTGACTTTTGAAATTAAAAAACTTCACCAGAAAAGGGTAGGAAATCCATTTTAAATAATATCTGATTATTATTTATTAATATTGGAAATGGAAAGTAAAGAGTACTTATTAAAAAACCCTTGTTTCTTACTGTGTAAAAATCCAAGTCACTCTTTTATTAAAAACAATTCATCTTTTAATAGATTAAGAGAAGGGAGTCTCACTTGATCTTTGGCAAAGTCTCTCATACCTCACTACCCAATATATGTCCTTGCCCTACAAAAGTAACTTGATACCTAGGAACCTAGAGAAATTATGTGCATAACATAATACAAAGTGGCCAGCGGGCACAGCTTTTATCTTGGAAAGACAAAGGACATGTGACAAAGCATAGTGTTACAAATGCTTTTCATTTCATTTATTTTTTTCTGTTTATAAAGATAATACATGCTCATAGCGGAGTATCTGGAAAATACTAAAAATTATAAAGAAAAAAACACTCAAAATTCCATCATTCACAAATATCCACTATTAACATTTTGGTGAATTTCCTTTTCATATATTTTTACATGACTGTGATTGTCTTGTATAAACGAATTTAAGATAAAAAATCATGAATCAAGAAATGCAACATACTTGCAATCTTTTTGCCAACATGGCTGAACTCTTTTAGCTTGTTGGTTATTGATGGACATATAACACCCTTTTCTAATTCATTATTTCTTATTCATTTTATTATTTTAAAATACGCTATTTTGTATCTGTAAAAGAATATACATAATCAATGTGTAGGTTATAAACCATCTAAGGAATGTCTGTGGACCCTCTGACAATCCAAGAACTAGAATTTATCAACAATTGGCATAATCTACATGTTCCTCTCTTATCTCATCCCCTTCCTCTGGCTACTGTTTAACCTATATTAAAACAAATGAAAACTTTAACCCATCAAATTGATTTTTTCATCGGTGCTAATAAAAAAACTCACTTTTTTGTTACTAAAGTTTCTACTACATATTTGTATTGAGTCAGTCACACAGCAAGGTAAACTGTTTTCTTTGTGATAGCTATAACCTGACCCTTACCTGCTTTACAAGGCTGCTTCCAGTACCAACTTCCCTCTTAAGTTCTTTTGTTCTTCAGAGTCCAAGGCCAGTGTCACAATACAAGCTTATGCTCCTATAGCTGATGCTTAGAAGAAAAAAGACCACTGTATTTTTTTTTAGCATATATTTTATTTATTTATTTTTCACATCTTTATTGGAGTATAATTGCTTTACAATGGTGTTAGTTTCTGCTTCATAAGAAAGTGAATCAGCTATACATATACATATATCCCCATATCTCCTCCCTCTTGTGTCCCCCTCCCACCCTCCCTATCCACCTCACCACTGTATTTTTATCTTTTAAAAATTCCTGATTTAGGAATGACGTTTAGGATTAAAAGAGGCATTTCATTAGTGTTAACGCTGACGATCAGGGCTTTTCTAAGAACTCAGAAAGTTTAAAAAGGCTTTAAAGGACTGGCAGAGTTCCTGCTGTGTAACTTAATAACTGAGTGATATTGCACAATTTATATATTCCCCCCGCCCTAGTTTTTTTCCTCATTTCTTAAATGGGATTAGCCAGTTTATCCACTTTATGGGATTTATGGGATTAGCAACAATTTACCCACTTTTTGTGAACTTCAATAGTGTTCGGGAACGTATATTGTAGACGAAACTCCTATCCAAATGGTATTTAGAAAGAAAGAAAAATGACCTTGAATTACAGCGCGAGGGATGAGACTGTTGTAACTGTTTCTGTAACTAAGCACTGCAACATCTGAGACATGCTAAAGAAAGCTTTTGTTTGGCTCCAGAACGCCGGTCCGGTTAATTTGGAGGAAGGGGATTGAAGGCCTGAGCCTTCTTCCAGCCCTGAAACCATAATGTTTCTTTCAGTGACTGTTTTTAACTGCCCTGGTATACCCTGGTGTAATCCACTTTACTCCAAGGCAGCGTTACTCACTTTAAGGCACTAAGGCTCACCTAGCCCTTTTCCGGTTTACGGGGAAAACCGCCTCCGGGCCCAACCCTGGCTCCTCCCTCCACCCACAATGCACCTCTCTGTTCTATCTAGGTGGCTGTTCTGTCACGTGTCATCGACGGAGCGCGCTCCCGCTTGGCGCTTGCGTGGAGAGCGGCCCCCAACTGTTTTTCTCCGTGGCAGCGGCGACGAGCGGAAGTTCTTGGGAGCGCCAGTTCCGTCTGTGTGTTCGAGTGGACAAAATGGCGAAGATCGCGAAAACCCACGAAGGTAAGCGGTCTTTCCCTTGTTACGTAGGTTCTCCGCTGCCCAGCCTGCTAAAACTTTGTCTTCCTAGGTTTTTGCCTCTTCCTGTGGTTCCTTTTCTGGGGGCCCGAGCCCGCGCTTCGGGGCCCGCGTCGTCTGCTCGGCGCCAGCGGCGCAGGCCACTGCCCCGCGTAATGGCGTCCTACTCATACACCCCCGACAGGCGCTTTGTTCAGTGTTCGGGAGCTGCTGCTTCAGCGTTGCTTTTCTTCTCTGACCCGGGGGCCTCGTTAAACGGCTCGCTAAGGAAGATTCCTGGGCAAGGGAGAGGGGAAGAGCGCGTGGGAACAAAGTCTTCCTCGCCTCTTGGAACTGTCGTTGGCATAGTTTGTGCATGGGAGAGTCAGAAAAACACTGAAATACGGCATCCGCTTTCCGGGCAGCCTTCAGTCGAGTTTAGTCAGACTGAGGCCCATTACTCTTAACCTTGGTTAATCTGCATGTCTTAAGGCGTACAAGATACTTATCTTGTTTTTTTTTGTTGTTGTTGTTCGAAATGATTTGGGAATAAAATCTGGTAGTTTTTCTCTCCCTGGATCACTTTTAGTGTAATATGGGTCTTTTTCTTCCTCCAAAGAAAGCAAAGGTCTTTTTCTTTCCACCATATTATTGGTGGAAGAGAGGAAGGCACATTAATGGCCAAAGCATTTCAAGTAGTTGGTCGTTTTGTGAAATACAGAGTATGCATTAGGAAAACGTTGGGAATAGGCTGGCGTCCGCCGTCAGGGAGTATCCAGAAATGACAGGAAGTAGGGTCACTGTTGAGAAGAGATGAGGCATGGGAAGTTGGAACTGCATTCCTTGATTTCTGACTTGGAATCTGAAATTTTCATCAAACACGAGCTTCCAAGAGTCAACTTTTATTTCACACATCGTTTCTAGGTTCCTGGCTCGGGGTTAGTCTGTGAGAGGTAATAAAGACTAAGGCCATCAAGTTTTACAGCCTAATGGGGAAACAGATATGTATACTTTTTCATTCTTATATGAGGCAAATGAATGCTTAAAAAAAGCGTAAGCAACATGTTCTGGGAGCCTGGGTAACGAACGGAGTAATTAATTTATACTTAGGGCTGTTTCATAGAGGAGGTGAGGTGTCCTTGGTCTAAAAGGATCAATCGGTTTTAAATTAGGGGAGGACATTTGAGCCCGAGAGACCATCTTTGTACCTAGGCAGTGAGTCGTGAAAGATGTGTTTGAGTGGTTGGCTGTAGCAGGAAAAGAGAGTGCAAGGAGGGAAAAAAGTAGATGCATCTCGAAATGTTGGTTGGGGCTATTGATAATTGTATCACCCATGGGAACTGAAGTCTAGCTTTCTGCAACTTAAGAAACAGACTAATGAAGTGGCAATAACTTTAATATTTTTATTATTCTTGTTAGGTAGTTGGGATTTAAACACTGTTTTAACCCCGAAGTGTTTTTTAGGCATTTCTGTCTTTAGACTATCTCAAACATACTTTTTGCAAGATAATTAGAAAAAGTAAAGATGTTGACTATTCTTGTTTATTCAAGAGTAGATTATTTATTTGGGGCATTTTGTGGCTTTGATTACTTGTTTATTGGTATCTTTATCATGAGATACTTTTGGATAAGAAAATCAAAGTTATGATTAGTTTTCCTGCGTTTTAGAAACCCAGTTGAAAGTTTCGGTCTACAGAAGATGGCAATTCATTTACCAAAATTGCTCTCTTATTTGGGATTGTGCTTCCTATCAATATGAATTAGCTGAGGCCATAAAGAAAGTATTGGAGCATTCAGTTTCACATCTGAATACCGTCTGTATACAAGATATTGTCCATCACTTAGGAGTATAATACAGTGGAATGAATGTTAGTGATGAATGTTACATAGTTTCTTGCTCCTTCCTCATGACATTTTCCTGGAGAACGCTAGTCCTTCAAGGTCCATCTCTGTTTTCACTTGTTAAGCCATCTCTGATAACCTGGAGCAGAATTAGTTTCTTGGTGTTTGTTTTTTGTGCTGCTACTACAGCACTCTATAAATCGTTATTACTTAGAATATTCTATTGTGTTAAGGTTTTCTCTTCCACTTTGAAGTTGTGTACAGAAAGTGTACTTTGGTATGGACAGTAGCTCGTGTGTGATGAGTGCTGAATATTTTATCAACACTTATTGAGAGATTAATTTATACCGTAAATATTAAGGGTGTCACAGAAAGGGGACACAAACTTGAACGATTGGGTAGGTTTGGATACATCTGTTTGGCTAAGATAGGTGGGAAGTAGGACTTTTATTTTGGGAACCTCCTGAGCTCAGAGGAAGAAGTGTTAGGTTAGCATCAGATTAGGGAAGGCTTTGGACACTGAGCTAGGTTTCACTTTGGCCTTCGGATATCTACAGGATAAAGTGCCCTCCTCATTCTCCCAGGTAACAGATTACTTCTGTGATTTAGGAAAGTCATTGGTTGCAGAGTGAAGGATGACCTAAAGGGAGTAACTTTTTAGGTTATTGAAGCAGTTGAGAGGAGGTCTTGAATGTGGACCTCACTGGAGCAACATTTTAGTTTTTTTTTTTTTTTTTTTTTTTTTTTTTTTTTTTTTGCTGTGCTGCTCGACTTGCGGGATCTTAGTTACCGCACCAGGGGTTGAAAACGGGCGACGTCAGTAAAGTGCCGAGTCCTAACCACTGGACTGCCAGAGAACTCCCTGGAGAAACTTTTTTAAATGTGTAATACTTGTTTAATTTTTGTCTTAGAGTTGTCTGTCATGTTGCCTTTTAAAATAAAGATTATATAATTTTTTCTTTCTAAATAATGTTGCTGGTAAAGACATTTCTTTGTTGTACCTTATAATTTATTGTTAAAGTAATGGCTGCATCAGTACTTTGTAATTGAGGCTTGTGAAGTAAGTAATATTGTATTCAAACTGAAGTAGGTTATTGTTGTACCTTCCAATGTGGTTCTTTTCACAGACTATTACTTCCCATCATTGAACCAAACTGATAACTTTTTTTTTCTTGTTGTCATATTCCTTTCAAATATTTCTGTTAGGATCAAGCCTTAACATCCTCTTTAACCAACCCAGTTATTTTTTTTTATCCTGGGTCAGTGTGGCTTATGCTTTCCAGTGTTGAAATATAAAAAGAGCTGGACTTATTCAAATCGAATATAATCCCTTTCTGCATGTTAAATTGTGTCAAGTGTATACAGTTATTAATGTGCATAATCTTGCCATCCAGCAGTTCTTCAGCTGTTGGTGATTTTGGCCCATGAGAGAATACACACTTTTCTGTTCAGAAAGGAAAATAGATGGATTATCCAAAAATCCCATATATTGGCTTGTTTTGCCACTATCCCTTGAATGGATTTTGGGGGGCATCACAAGGCTGAAAAAGTTTTCTCCCTTAGTCTCTGCTTGCAGAATGGCTTGGAATAATCAGTTGTTACTCTGAATCTTCTGAGATTTTTATTTTCCTGTGTCCAGAATAGTTACTGTTTTGGTTTTGTAGGTATTCAGGATGAATGTTGCTAGTCAAAATAAAAACGAAAAGAAATTGCTTAAAGATTTTGAAAAAAATTTTTCCTGTAGAATTATTTAAGAATTAATTTCATTGATATTAGTTAGGAATTAATCATTTAGGAACTGTTTATCTGTAGTGTTTAGTAAAATAATTTACCGTTATAGTTAGTTGTCCTAGTGCGGTTTTGTTGAAGGAAAAGATTGAGAGTTGGTATACAGAATATACTTTCTATTTTTCTGGATGTCTTTTGGAAGTCTCATATTTGAGAAATCCTTGCTCACCACCTGCTTCTGATTGGTGGAGATTAGATGTCACTTATGGGCCAGACTGAAAGGTGTCAGTGAGTGATTAACATCCAAAGGCTGTGTCTGTGTAACACATAATGAATAGTAATTAGAACGTTGCAAATAATACAGATTAAAAATGAGGAATAAAGATATATCAAGGAGGAGGAAGTGCTGCAAGCTGGACTTAGCAATGTGTGAGACATAGAAGAAAGAAAAGGAACAGAAAGGGAAACCAGTAGAACAGAATTGGTGGGGAGCAGTTAAACAGGTGTATCAGATGTGACCAGTGGTGGTTTATCTCAGAGTTTGATATTTAGGTCTTAGTTTAAAATACAAACAGTAGGTTAGATGTTGCCCATCTTTTAAAAGACCCCTAGTTCCAGCAGTACTGTCTTTTGATGTCAAACTCAATTCCCAGGTAAAACATTTGATGTATTTATGTCAGAAAAATGTCTATAATTTTAAATTTTAAGTTATCACATTTTTTGGATTATAAAAGTAACACAGTAATTTTTAAGTAAATGAAAAATGAAAATTTATTTATTGAATGAATTGAGATTTCAGATGGGCCAGTTCATAAATTTATTCATTAATTCACACTGTTAATTTCTATCTCCTAGGGAAGGATTTGTTCACTGATAGTTGAAAATATTCCTAGGATCAGAATTCCTCTCCAAAAAGAGGGGTTTCAATTGAATAATAACATTTATTTTTTGTAGATCATTGGAGCAAATTTAGTTTCGAAGCAAATCCAAGATGTATCATTTTATCCATACATTTTTCAGTGTGTATCTCTAAAATGTCAGGACTTTAAAAAATACCATTGTTGGGAGTTCCCTGGTGGTCTAGTGGTTAAAATTCGGTGCTTTCGCTGCCGTGGCCCGGGTTCAGTCCCTGGTCGGGGAACTGAGATCCCACAAGCTGTGCGGCGTGGCCAAATAAGAAAAAAAAATACCATTATTGCACCTAAAATTAATATAATAAAATATCCATTAGTGTTGGGAATCAAGTTCCAAATAAAGTTCATACATTGTGATTAGTCTTAAATCTTTGTTCCTCCATCTCTTTTTCTTTTTTCTTGCCATTAACTTGTTGCAGTATCTTTGTCCTGTAGAGTTTCCCACAGTCTAGAGGGAAAAGAGAAGATGACAATAGAAACACTCAACTTTCTCTTAGACTCTCCCACCACTACTGCTGCAGTCAAGGTGCCAGTAGGCCCACAGGCAAGGGAAGCTCCAAGAATATTATTGGGTTTTGAAGTGAGCACAGTTCTGAAATCATACTTCAGGTTTAGGTTGGACTAGCCGTGGCAAGGAGCTCTAACAAAGAACTTGCAAACTCAGGTGCCCGTCCCACTATAATTTTAATGGCAATGAATATACTCTCAAAATTTTCTAATAAGCTTAACTGCTACCTGAAATAGTTTTTCGTGTGTGTGTCATTTTTTTTTTTTTTTTTGGACTCCCAGTGATAGACATGCCTTAAAATAGGAATACCAACTTAAGAAAAACCCCATTCTTGACAGTTTACCCTCAAGGATCCTCCTTAAGTGAGGCTCTTTCAGGCTCTTTGGTAAATACAAGTCTAATACTTAACTAGTGCTTCGATTTCTTGTCTAAGACTTTTTTTTTTTAACCACTTCCAGACTATACCAACTCTGGGGATTTGAAGGACTATGCATAATTTTAATTTTAGGATTCCAAATCTGCTGTCAAGATAAGGAATCCCTGCTTTCTTTTTAAGTGTTCAGCATTAGTAACCAAGAGTCCTACCATAGAAGCCTCCTTCCCCCTCAGTAGACTTTACTGAAGATGGGGGTAGGGTTGGGTAGAGAACAGAAGTGAGGCTTTCATTCAGATAATCAGATAATTTAGAAATCCGTATTAGATGTTTTTACCTTCTGTTACCCTTTCTTTAACACCATAAAACTGTGGAATTTTATAATTTCACTTACCCCAGCTTTTCTTCATTTTACTTGTTCTCTTAATTCCTCTTCTCCATTTCATTTCTCAAAATTCTTCTGTTGTACAGAATAATTAAGTTCTCCTCTGTCCTTAAACTTGCTTAAGTAAACCAAGAGTTTGTGATAAAATGAAACAAATACTTGTTATAAGACCCGGCAATCCTGCTCATAGGTATTTACCCAAGTGGTATTAAAACCTGTGTTCACACAAAAACCTGTACACTGATGTTTACAGCAGCTTCTACAGACTCAAACAACTTGAATCCCCATAGAGAATGGGTAAACATGCTGTAGTACTATGGAATGCTACTTGGTAATAAAAAAGCACAAACTTGATGCGCACAACATGAAGACTGGAATATTTATGGGTTTGGTTGGATTAGAGTGCCAGCTCTTGGCAATCATATGTGTGGCCACTAGGAGGTCCTAGTCTCTGGTGTTTAGCAGACACTTCATTTTTTTTATTTTCACATCTGAATGTCTTGAATTACAGAGATTCTAAATTGGAAAGGGATTAGGTAGGAACAGAGATTAGCATAAACATTTCCTTCTTTGTTTGCCTCAAGTCTTTTATTTTAAATTTTTTTTTTTCTTTTTCTTTGGCTGTGTTGGGTCTTCGTTGCTGTGTGCAGGCTTTCTCTAGTTGCAGCGAGTGGGGGCTACTCTTCGTTGTGGTGGCTTCTCTTCTTTTTGTTGCGGAGCACGGGCTCTAGGCACTCGAGCTTCAGTAGTTGTGGCACTTGGGCTCAGTAGTTGTGGCTTGTAGGCTTTAGAGCGCAGGCTCAGTAGTTGTGGCGCACGGGCTTAGTTGCTCCGTGGCATGTGGGATCTTCCCGGACCAGGGCTCAAACCCGTGTCCCTTGCACTGGCAGGGGGATTCTTAACCACTGTGCCACCAGGGAAGTCCAAGTCTTTTATTTAATATTTCAGACCTCTGGTTATTCTTTTGAATATATTCCACCTCATTTTTTTTTCATACTTGGTAGCAAGTCCTATGCATTCATCGTTTGCTGTCAGAAATTATCTATCGTTTGCTGTCAGAAATTATCTATTTGATTATTTTTAGTTCGTATTTTAAGAAAGTACAGGAATACCTGCATACCAGTAGCTGTAATTTAGTGTTAGCTTTGAAAGTAAGGAGTTAAAGACAACTTTTTTCTCTTTCCCAGTTTTTTATAAACCCTTGCTGGGGAGAAAAATTACTTTTAATGACTTCTACAGATTGAAAATTACATTTTTATTATGAAATATAATACAGGGAAGTGTAGGAAAAAATGTTATGAACATAGTGTAACCCATTGCCCAGCTTTACCAATTCTTTTTTTTTTTTTTTTTTTTTGCGGTACGCGGGCCTCTCACTGTTGTGGCCTCTCCCGTTGCGGAGCACAGGCTCCGGACGCGCAGGCTCAGCGGCCATGGCTCACGGGCCCAGCCGCTCCGCGGCATGTGGGATGTTCCCGGACCGGGGCACGAACCCATGTCCCCTGCATCGGTAGGCAGACTCTCAACCACTGCGCCACCAGGGAAGCCCCGCCAATTCCTAATATTTTGTTGTATTCCACAAATTTTATTTATTTTGGAAACAAAACAAAGTTACCTTATTTGTGAACATATTGATACATTTGTTTGTTCATAAATATTTGATTGTATTATGTTTGGTATTGGCACAAGTTTTATTAAGAAATAATTACAGGTTTTTTCTAGTTTTTAATTCTGTTACTTGTATAACTGCTGAGTTTTGTGAAATCTTTTGTAATTTTGTGGATAACACGATTTTTGTAAATGTGCTGCAGTTGACAATGCAAAACAAAATCCACTAGCTTTTTGGACTTTAATCCATACAGATAACGATACAGAAATAGTAACTGGTTGAACTATATACATAACCTGTTGAAATTTAGTAATGAACCTCACCCTCAGAATTTAACCATGAACAGCTGCCTAGCCCGATTTGATTCAATAAGTATCCAGTCACAGTTCATACAGGCTTCATACAAATGCTAATTCAGTATTTGTGTACCTTTGTAAGAAAACTGTTGCTAATCAGTAAGGACATAAAATCAGTAGGTAAAATTCAGTAGATGAAAGTAGTTTCTGAATAAATATATAATCCAAAAAAGGATAATAGCTGGTGAAAACTTATAATGGAAAAGTTCTTTAGAAGGAAAATAAAATTGTCTGTGATGTGTTAGTGGGGCAGCACGCTGCACGATGATAGGTGTGGTGTGATGCAATTTTTATGAAACAGTGCCCCTTCCTGGTTTTTTAGTTGTATATGACCTAGAAGAAAGTATAAAATTGGTGATTTTGGTGAGAGTGGGCTGGGGCTGGAAATGAAGGGATGATGGGCTAGGTATGAGTTTCCTGGGGGGGGGGGGTTATTAGTAATGTGGGAGCCTGGGCTCATACATTGGAGGTTCTGATTTAGTGTGTCTGAGTCTTAGGAGTCTGTCCTTGTAACAGGTGCCCCAGGTGATTTCGATGTAAGTGGTCAGTAGACCACACTGATGCTGTAGAGGGGAGATGGCATACTATTTGGCTGGCCTGATTGACCCGTTTATGTTTCTTGCCTGGATCCTGATGGCGGTAGCATTTGTGGTTCTTTAAAAGAACCTATTTACTTAAAAGTGGTACATGTACCTAGTGGTTGGGGTAAGAAAAAAAAAGCCTCAAACATTGCTGAAATGGAAATGCTCAAAATAGGAAAAAATGAAGGGTAGATCTCCACTTACCCTTTAGCCAATCTACTAATCCCTGAGAGGTTTCTTTGTATTATACCAGGGGAAAAAGTGTTCCTAGGGGGTGAGGGAAGGGAGCAAATGTGGGTTAAAACATATTTATAAATACTTAAAACAGAAGCAACAGTAGAGAGAATAGTAAAATGAATCAGCTAGCTCAAATGAGGATATTTCTGTTTGTGATTAATCGTGGTGGAGGCCCCTGGCTGCCTGTGCTGCTGTAACAGTTTGGAGGGGAGAAATGCAGGAAAAATGCGTGGTGATGGCGGTGCTATGACACACTATAAAAATTTTGAGATGTGTTTACAAACTGGGACTGCTAATTTCAGTATTAACCCTACTGCATTATATCGAGTTTCTGAGACTTGCTCCCACAAGCTGTGTCTCAGACTAGATAATGTTACTACATTTTCTACTTTAAACCACACCCCATCTTGAGGAACTAGTGAAGGTTTTCTCCCTTAGCTGGGGGAGGGGGTTGGGCATTTGTGCCACTTGAATTTTTTCCTTTTGGTCCTTGCAAACTAGTATATGAGCTTTTAAAAGCTTTTTAAATGACTTAATTCAGTTGAAGGTAATGAGCTAGCACAAGCTAGCACAAATTGAAGCATCTATTTGTTAGGCCACAGATCAGTGGCAGTAGAAACTCTTTTTCTTTACACATGTATATGTTATTCATATTATTAAAATGAAACATTAGTTTGTAATTTAAAGTTATCTGCTGTCTGGAAAGACTTAAAAAAAGGTTGGAAGACTAGTCTGTATTCAAAGGAGACTGAAGAGACATGACAACTAAATGCAATGTGTGGTTCTTGATAGGATCATGGATTGAAGAAGGGACCATCTATAAAGGATGTTACTAGGACCATTAGGGAGATATGAAACTGGATTGTATTTTAGATGATGTCATATCTAGGTTTACCTTCTTGAGCATGTTAATACTGTTGTGGTTATATAGGGGAATGTTCTAGATCTGGAAATACATGCTGAAATATTAGGGGTTTTAAATGGTTTAGAAAAGTTGTGTGTACACACACGTATTTGTTTTATGTCTTATATACATAAACAGTTGATGAATGTAAGTGAAGAGTATGGGTGTTCATTGTACTGCTTTAATTTTTTTTTCAGTCTTGAAAAATTAAAAAAGCAGTTGAAAAGAGTTGATACTTCATTCACCACATTTGCATCTTTTTTTTTTTTTGGCTGCTTTGGGTCTTCATTGCTGTGCATGGGCTTTCTCTAGTTGCGGCGAACGGGGCCTATTCTTTGTTGCAGTGTGCAGGCTTCTCGTTGCAGCACATGGGCTCTAGGCGTGCGGGCTTCAGTAGTTGCAGCACACGGGCTCAGTAGTTGTGGCTCCCAGGCTCCAGAGCTCAGGCTCAGCAGTCATGGCTCATGGGCTTAGTTGCTCCGCGGCATGTGGGATCTTCCCGGACCAGGGGTCGAACCCGTGTCCCCTGCATTGCAGGCAGATTCTTAACCACTGCGCCACCAGGGAAGTCAACCATGTTCATCTTCTGAATGTCAGACCTATGGCTAGACATGGTGTTTGGGGAGTGAGACATGGCAAGAGTTAATTCAGTCATTGAATGCTTAAGTGTTTCATGCTCATTATGTCCTTCAGTCCTTAAAACAAAACTTTGTTGTAGGAAACTGAGATACATAGGTTAAATAATGTATTAATTAGCAGAGAAAGAGCCTTTGAAGCCATACATTTTGAGTCTAAAGCTCAGACTCTTATTAATCATAAATCTAATGTGATGGTGCTTGCAGCCAAACTGTGTAGGGCTCTGTATTACGTGTTTAAGAATTTAGACTTTATCCTTTATTGTTTTGCTGTTGAAGATGTTTAGGACATCACCTAGGAGCTTGTTAGGAACGCAGAAACTTGGGTCTGATATGATATATAGGCCTACTGCATTCTAACAAAATCCGAACGTGTAGATGATTTGTTGCACGTTTAGGTTTGCGGACCACTCTCCACAGTACTGTTTTTACCTTTCTGGTATTGTTGAGTTTAAATAATCTTGAGTGTTGTCTTGGTCCCTTAATCAACATTAACAGTGTTATTTTTTCAAGCAGGAAAAGGTTAGAATTCAGCGGTAGTTTAATAAACTTTGGTAACCCATTCTTAAGGTGAGAGTAACTTGTAGTTGGTGAAATAGTAAGCATCTCCTCTGTGTGCGTAAGTATTGTCTGTTGGGTGGAGATGTATTAAATTTATTAAAAATCAATACTTTGTATAGTTACTCCAACCCCTTATGGAATGATTATTTTGAAGTTTCTGTATTTAGAAGAGTTTTTGATAATACTCAGTAGAAAAATGCATTGTGTTGAGTGCTCTTTGGAAAGTGAGTTTAAGAAGATTTTATTAATTTTGTTATAGATATTGAAGCACAGATTCGAGAAATTCAAGGCAAGAAGGCAGCTCTTGATGAAGCTCAAGGAGTGGGCCTTGATTCTACAGGTTATTATGACCAGGAAATTTATGGTGGAAGTGACAGCAGGTTTGCTGGATACGTGACATCTATTGCTGCAACTGAACTTGAAGATGTAAGTTACAAAGTATATAAACAGTCCAAGCATTATTTTGAAGGAGAGCAAGAAATATAAAGGAATCTTCTGTTTTGAGTCATCTGGTTTAATCTGGGGAGACATCTTGGAGATTGGGAGATCTTCCTTTGGGAGAATAAAACTGTCGAAAGTGTCCTTCTCTTGTAAGAAACTTCTGGAAGTGCTCAGTTCTGAATCTTTATGTTAAAACTAGTTTATCCAGCAAAGCACCTGGAAATCATTAACCATTGTAAAGTAAATCCTTATTGTTACCTACTGAGCTCTATCTAGAGTAGCCCAGTGAGAAGTGACTTCATTTTAAACAGCTGTCTGTGCTTGTGACTTTTGATTTCTGACTTGTTTCCAAAAAACTTGGTGCTGTTTTTTTCCCCCATTGGCATCTTAACATGAGTGGACTCTTTCTTGTTACTCATATTAATGGGCTTTTCATGCCTAATTTAGTTACCCTGAAGGAGGGCTGCCTCTCATTTTGAAATACATCTCTTAAAGTGTTTTCATATATTCCACACAGCTTATATTTTGTCACACCATTTCAAACATCCAAATTTGGTGAAATAGCTGATCATTTTCGTGTGGTTCAGTAATCTATGTACATAGATTATGAACCTTGTTATTTTTATGAAATTCAAGCCATATTTAATTTTATGGTTAGAACTTTTTTTTTTTTAAGAAAAATTTTAAAGTTCCAAAGGCAAAATTTCTAGAAGCTGATCAGGCTTATATTTGCATTATTGTACCTTAATGGTAAGAGGCAGTGATGGCTCTGTGTTCCAGAAGCTGAGCGGGAAGTTGTCATTTCATTTTTGAATAAAATTAATGAGGTGTTAAGATCTTCTTGAGATCTATCCATTGTTGCACTTCTTACCTTAGTAAAATAATAATATAACATTGTTCTGTTTAAATGTACTATTAGGGAAATAAATACATTTAAAATTAATTACATTTTACTTGTTTCTGTGGTTAAATCATGTTTTTTAAAAAAAGTTAAAAAGACAAGGAAACTGGAGAGTTCTGAATAAGCTGTTTGTAGTTTCCAAATTTGAAAACAAATTTCATCATGCGCTCTGTGAGATGAAATGCTCAGGTTTTTCTAGTCCATACCTACTTTATTTACAGAAAGGATTCCTTGTTTAGTATTTTTAAAAGAGTATAGAGAACTAAATTTCTTTATTAGCTTTTTGAGTTGAAAGGAAAACCTAAGTGTGTTAACAAGTTTCATCACGTTGTCTTTTGATTTCATATTGAATCTTTGTGTGTTCTTTCTAATTTTTAAGTTCTGACGGTTTTGTTTGTGGCTCTCTGGGGGCATTCGTTGCAGGATGATGATGACTACTCCTCATCTACAAGTTTGCTTGGTCAGAAGAAGCCAGGATATCATGCCCCTGTGGCATTGCTTAATGATATACCACAGTCAACAGAACAGGTGACTTTTTTTTTTTTTAAGTTAAAACCAGAGTTTATTCAGCTAAAGAAAACTGAACGTCTCAATTCCAATGCAAAGTCACATATTTTAGGAATCAAGTTATAGTGTTCTGAGAAGAGTTGATTTGGGAGAATTAGAAATAGTAGTTTATTTCAAAAAGGTGATCATTTCATGAAGGATTGAACTATGGAAATTGTCTCATTTCCATATGCCTTATTTTTTCACATTAGCATTTATCTGAAAAATGATACATAACATTAGGTATTTATTAAACATTTTTACATGTTTTATAATGTTCTGATTTTTGTTTGTGACATTCTCTTTGGTTATTTAATAAGTGAGTGTTAAGTGAGACATACCTCTTTTCAGTATGATCCATTTGCTGAGCACCGACCTCCGAAGATTGCGGATCGGGAAGATGAATACAAAAAGCACAGGCGGACCATGATAATTTCCCCAGAGCGTCTTGATCCTTTTGCAGATGGTAATTCTTTCCCACTTTTCTATAAGTATTCAGAAATTTACTTGTGTTAAGTTGTCTTTAGCCCTTTGGTTTTTTTTGGCATGCTTATGAATTTGCTTTTCTTTTTAAAAATCCCCCTTATAGATTTGTATAGATTTGGTTGAAGTCACAGATGCCATATTCTTCATCTTTATAATGCCAGTTTTCTTTCCAGGTAGAAGGACAAGAAACTAATGAGCCAATGCCATAGAAACGCAAAGGGTTAAAGGTTTTTCTTTTACTTTTGTTTTGGGTACGCTTTCTTTACTTTGAACAAATGTGTTTTTCTGCTCAAAATACTTTCAAATTATTGAAAGTTTTCATTCCAAGTCTTAGATTTTTAGGATTGTTACTTTTGAGAAACTGTTTCCACATTAGAGCTCCCCTCATATTGCTCTAAATATAGTTTAGTAAATGCACCTACTTTGCTCTAAGCATACTTAAAGTTAAAACAAAAGTATGTATACAAAGACTTTGATATTTTTAATAGCTGGAGTCTGTTTTGCTAATTTTAGTGTGCAGGTCAGCACAAGGGGCATAGTGAGCCTGATGGAAGCTTTCCTCAGGTGAGTGAGTTTCAAGATCAAAGTTAGGTGCCTGTTTCTTAAAATTAGATTCTGCTGCAGGTTTACAAATTAGACTTTCAGCCTGCATGAATTAGTAGGGATATTCTTTTTTTTACTTGCATAATTGTAATTGATTTAAACATGTATGTCAGAATTCACAGGCCCATACTAACTGTCCTTAATTTCTTTCCTACAGCAGTACTGCTATATGCCAGTCCTGTCTGCATTCTTAAGGGTGCAGTTCAACACATCCTCTCTAGATTATGGTGAAAAAGTATTCCAAAGGAAGTCTTATCAGAGATAGTGTCAGAAAGAATGACACTACCAATTGGGCATGATCTTCAGCATAGGAAATGTCTTAGACCTTTATTAGTTTTTCCTAAATTGTGATGCTATACTACTTGTATAGCTAATTATCACATTTCTAAAACGTAGTGTGCCTCTGTGAATCTTGTTATATATTGTTTGGGCTTCTTTAAGATATTTTGAAGTTTGAAAAGCAAATACTGAAACTTTAACCAAGAGACTAACACATCTCTTTGTACACCACTTCTTCTGTATGCATCATAATAACTGGTAGAAGTAATATATTTCAAGTAATATGTTTCCAGTTGTTATTTATACTTTCTAAGAAAATAAAAATATGTTTCTGGGTCAACAAAAAGTAAAAATCATGAAGCCCTTTTTAGTAACATGACATCAGAATAAGAGGTATATTTTTAAAAATCAGATTTTCTAAACTGTAACTGTTTTAGAACATTGTATGAAGAACTTATCTAGTCATAGTTACTTATAGTCAGGATTTTAACAGCTTGCAACAGGTAATGTTTTGAATATAAATATCTTTCCAAAGTGTTACTAATGGTAAAGAGATAATTTTCTAGGCTTCTATTCTGCTGCTTGAAGTCAGAACTGCTGATGGAGACAAAGGCACGAAAGTGTACGTATTCCGGATTAGCAACCCAGGAACCCATCACTTCTGAAGACTCTAAACTGTGCTGTCATTTTGTTTTTATATGCATTAAAATATTTGTTTTAAACTGCTGTAGATATGTTTGTGTTCAAACAGGTTAAATTGATCAGCAAACTCAATAAAAAGTAAGATGTGTAATTATTAAAGTTTTCCATCAAAAAATAAATTAAATGATTATGGAATAATGTAATATTAGAGCAGGGCAGATAAATCAGTTGAACCTAATTATCTTTTATTTATTGTACTCTTGTACTGTTGCTGTTCTTTTCTGCAGGAGGGAAGACCCCTGATCCTAAAATGAATGCTAGGACTTACATGGATGTAATGCGAGAACAACATTTAACTAAAGAAGAGGTCTGTGAACCTGCTTTTTATTTTAATGGTGTTGAAAGTATGTAAAGAAAGTTGAGATTAAGAGACTTTGTTTCCTTTTTATTTGCTGCACAAGTAATATTTTAACATTATTAATAAAAATTAAGTTGAGAAAGAACCTTATTCAAAATTCTAACATCTCCCAAATTAAGCTTTTAATAAGCTATACTAATTAAGCTATACTACCCTTTTCTAGTGCCTGGCCCCTTGGCCACATGTATATGCATATATATCTTACAGTGGATATATCTGGGGGTGGATTGATGGTGTGTGCCTGAAGTCTGTGTAAGGGAAAAGTCAAAGAGTAAAATCATTTTTTGAAAAGCCTCTAATTCTTCCATAAAATTTAGTTTGAATATGGGTGGAGAATTCTAACGAATTCCTGCTGGCCTGCAGAGATTGCTGTGTTTTGTTTTCATAGTTAATCTTCATAACTTTATTATAAATATATAATAGATTTGTTTGTTGGATGAATTAAATGCGGTAATGGAACTCTACTTTAAAATCATAGGCTAAATGTATTTTTTGTGACTATATTATATATAATATTTCATAGTTATAACAAAATTTTGAAAATTTCACTTTTATTACTTTTCTAACTTATTACATAGTCTTAATTACTATTATATGAGTTTTAGGTAAAACTTTTTCATTGGAACCATTTTGGTTCACTACCATTGACTGAAGATTTTACTTCATTAACTGTTATATAAAGCAGTGCACCCTATGTAATAAATTCTGTATTTGCTCATCTGTTGTGCGGAAAGACAGTATATAAAATTTGAAAATACAGGAAAGAGAGGGAAAATAAGGAATGGGTCTACCAGTAGCATAGAAAGGAGAATGAGTGGAAAATAAAATGGCATTATATAGAAATGACTCAACTAATGATATAAAAATATATTAAAAATATTTTAAAAGATGCTCACTGTTTATTCAAATATTTTTCAGAGAGAAATTAGGCAACAGCTAGCAGAAAAAGCTAAAGCTGGAGAACTAAAAGTCGTCAATGGAGCAGCAGCATCCCAGCCTCCCTCAAAACGAAAACGGCGCTGGGATCAAACAGCTGATCAGACTCCTGGTGCCACTCCAAAAAAGCTATCAAGTTGGGATCAAGCAGAGGTAATTTCTTTTTTTAGTTTTTTATTATTACTATTTTAAATTTATTTTTCTCATGGAATATGTTAGTCTGCTTTTGTTGACACAACAAGATAACCACAGACTGGGTAGCTTAAACAGGAGACATTTTTTCACAGTTCTGGATCAAGGTGCCAGCAGGGTTAGTGTGTGGTGAGAGCTCTCTTCCTGGCTTGCACACATCTGCCTTCTTGCTGTGTCCTCAAGAGACCTTTGCACACATGGAAAGAGCGAGGGAGCTCTGGTGTCTCTTTTCCTATAAGGACACCAGTCCTATCAGATTCATGTCCAACCTTGTGACCACATTTAGCCTCATTACCTCACTAAAGGCCCAGTCTCCAAGTACAGTTACAGTGAGGATAAGGGCTTCGACGTGACTTTTGGTGGAGACATAGTTCAGTTCATAACATGGGGTAAAGGAATTTTCCTTTTGGAATATTAATTATAGATATGTAAGTATGTCACGTTATATGGAGGTTGAGTATAACGGTGGTCTTCCTCATTTTTTAGATGGATAATTTAAGTCTCTGACCATAGGTGTCAGATACATAACGCTACTGCGTTTCCTTTGTCAGTTGATTTTCCTAGAAACTTTTTTTTGGTGGTAAAATGTATATAAAATTTGCCATTTTTAACCATTTGTAAGTGTACAATTCGGTGGTATTGATGACACTGTGCGTCAAGTACCACCATGATTTATTTTCAAAACGTTTTCATCACTTCAGGGAAACTCTGTGATCATTAAGCAACAACTCTGTCCCGCTCCCCTTCAGATGACTTCTTTATGCTCTATGAAACCTGTAGTACCTCCTTAGCTGCTTCTTTTCTAGTTTATGACTTTGCTTTGTATTTCCCTCTCACCCCAAATAAGAACAATTAAAAAGAAAAAAGTATACATATTCCAACTGTGAAATCTACTGGTATGCCTGTATATGTTCTCCTCTACTTTGTTTTTCCTTCTCTTATAATATGAACTATTGGTACAGGTTGACCATCTAAAGCTAACCCATCTGCTTATGTGCCATTTCCCATCTCTTATTACTCAAGGACTCTCACGTAACATCAGTAACATCAGAAGATAAACAAAATTGATAAACCATTAGCCAGACTCATCAAGAAAAAAAGGGAGAAGACTCAAATCAATAGAATTAGAAATGAAAAAGGAGAGGTAACAACTGACCTGCAGAAATACAAAAGATCATGAGAGATTACTACAAGCAACTCTATGCCAATAAAATGGACAACCTGGAAGAAATGGACAAGTTCTTAGAAAAGCACAACCTGCCAAGACTGAATCAGGAAGAAGTAGAAAATATGAACAGACCAATCACAAGCACTGAAATTGAAACTGTGATTAAAAATCTTCCAACAAACAAAAGCCCAGGACCAGATGGCTTCACAGGCGAATTCTATCAAGCATTTAGAGAAGAGCTAACACCTATCCTTCTCAAACTCTTCCAAAATATAGCAGAGGGAGGAACACTCCCAAACTCATTCTACGAGGCCACCATCACCTTGATACCAAAACCAGACAAGGATGTCACAAAGAAAGAAAACTACAGGCCAATATCACTGATGAACATAGATGCAAAAATCCTCAACAAAATACAAGCAAACAGAATCCAACAGCACATTAAAAGGATCATACACCATGATCAAGTGGGGTTTATTGCAGGAATGCAAGGATTCTTCAATATACGCAAATCAATCAACGTGATACACCATATTAACAAACTGAAGGAGAAAAACCCTATGATCATCTCAATAGATGCAGAGAAAGCTTTCGACAAAATTCAACACCCATTTATGATAAAAATCCTCCAGAAAGTAGGCATAGAGAGAACTTACCTCAACATAATAAAGGCCATATATGACAAACCCACAGCCAACATCGTCCTCGATGGTGAAAAACTGAAAGCATTTCCACTAAGATCAGGAACAAGACAAGGTTGCCCAGTCTCACCGCTCTTATTCAACATAGTTTTGGAAGTTTTAGCCACATCAATCAGAGAAGAAAAGGAAATAAAAGGAATCCAAATCGGAAAAGAAGTAGTAAAGCTGTCACTGTTTGCAGATGACATGATACTATACATAGAGAATTCTTAAGATGCTACCAGAAAACTACTAGAGCTAATCAGTGAATTTGGTAAAGTAGCAGGATACAAAATTAATGCACAGAAATCTCTGGCATTCCTATACACTGATGATGAAAAATCTGAAAGTGAAATAAAACATTCCCATTTACCATTGCAACAAAAAGAGTAAAATATCTAGGAATAAACCTACCTAAGGAGACACAAGACCTGTATGCAGAAAATTATAAGACACTGATGAAAGAAATTAAAGATGATACAAATAGATGGAGAGATATACCATGTTCTTGGATTGGAAGAATCAACACTGTGAATATGACTCTACTACCCACAGCAATCTACAGATTCAATGTAATCCCTATCAAACTACCACTGGCATTTTTCACAGAACTAGAACAAAAATTTCACAATTTGTATGGAAACACAAAAGACCCCGAATAGCCAAAGCAATCTTGAGAAAGAAAAACGGAGCTGGAGGAATCAGGCTCCCTGACTTCAGACTATATTACAAAGCTACAGTAATCAAGACAGTATGGTACTGGCACAGAAACAGAAAGATAGATCAATGGAACAGGATAGAAAGCCCAGAGATAAACCCACGCACATATGGTCACCTTATCTTTCATAAAGGAGGCAGGAATGTACTGTGGAGAAAGGACAGCCTCTTCAATAAGTGGTGCTGGGAAAACTGGACAGGTACATGTAAAAGTATGAGATTAGATCACTCCCTAACACCATACACAAAAATAAGCCCAAAATGGATTAAAGACCTAAATGTAAGACCAGAAACTATCAAACTCTTAGAGGAAAACATAGGTAGAACACTCTGTGACGTAAATCACAGCAAGATCCTTTTTGACCCACCGCCTAGAGAAACGGAAATAAAAACAAAAATAAACACATGGGACCTAATGAAACTTCAAAGCTTTTGCACAGAAAAGGAAACCATAAGCAAGACGAAAAGACAACCCTCAGAATGGGAGAAAATATTTGCAAATGAAGCAACTGACAAAGGATTAATCTCCAAAATTTATAAGCAGCTCATGCAGCTCAATAACAAAAAACCCAATCCAAAAATGGGCAGAAGACCTAAATAGACATTTCTCCAAAGAAGATATACAGATTGCCAGCAAACACGTGAAAGGATGCTCAACATCTTTACTCATTAGAGAAATGCAAATCAAAACTACAATGAGATATCATCTCACACCAGTCAGAATGGCCATCATCAAAAAATCTAGAAACAATAAATGCTGGAGAGGGTGTGGAGAAAAGGGAACACTCTTGCACTGCTGGTGGGAATGTGAATTGGTACAGCCACTATGGAGAACAGTATGGAGGTTCCTTAAAAAACTACAAATAGAACTACCATATGACCCAGCAATCCCACTACTGGGCATATACCCTGAGAAACCCATAATTCAAAAAGAGTCATGTACCAAAATGTTCATAGCAGCCCTATTTACAATAGCCCGGAGATGGAAACAACCTAAGTGTCCATCATCGGATGAATGGATAAAGAAGATGTGGCACATATGTACAATGGACTATTACTCGTGATAAAAAGAAACGAAATTGAGCTATTTGTAATGAGGTGGATAGACCTAGAGTCTGTCATACAGAGTGAAGTCAGTCAGAAAGAGAAAGACAAATACCGTATGCTAACACATGTATATGGAATTTAAGAAAAAAAAGTCATGAACCTAGGGGTAAGGAAAAATAAAAAAAATTAAAAAAAAATAAAGCTAACCCATCTGCTTATGTGCAATTTCCCATCTCTTATTACTCAAGGACTCTCAGGTAACATCAGTTTTTTTCTCTGTACTCTATGTTATTATTATCAGCAAACACATTTTACTGATCTTCATCATTAAAAACAAAAAACAAAATACCACAAGAAATCTTCTCTTGACCCTTACTTCCCCTTCCAGCTACCATCCCATTTCTTGGTCTTTTTACCACAAAATGAGTTGTGTATCTATACTTGTGCTCTGGTGCTTTTGCCTGCACCACTCCACCAAATCCTGTTTTGTCAAGATGACTTAACCTCCTCGTTGCTAAATCCAAAGATAAGTCTCAACCCTCATATTACGCAGCATATCAGTAGCATTCGACATTCTTTGATACCCTCTTAAACCAAAAAAAAAAAAAATTATTTATATATTTACTTATTTATTTATTGGCCACCCCTCATGGCATGTGGGATCTTAGTTCCCCAACCAGGGATTGAACCCACGCCCCCCGCTTTGGAAGCACAGTCTTAACCACTGGACCACCAGGGAAGTCCCTTGGTACCCTTTTCTTTCCTAGCCTCTGGGCTTCAGTCTTTCTTGATTCTTGTAATACTCACCTCAGTGACTGTTGCTTTTTAGTCTTGTTTGCTGGATCTTCCTCAGTTTCCTTAAATTTGGGGTACTCTAATGCTCAGTCCTCAGGTCTCTTTTGCATCTAAACTAACTCCCTAGGATCTCACTCCTGTCTTTACATACTATCTTTATAAGACAACTCCCAAATTTACAAATCCATCCCTACTTCTCTGTTCCTCAGACCTGACACATTTACTTTGATATGTATTTGATAGGCATTTCAGAATCAGTATTTATAATAAAATTGATTTTCTGTACTCCTTCCAGCCTGCTCCCATGTCTATTGGCTCAAATCAAACCCTTAGAAATCATTTCAGGGTCATCCTATACTCTTACTCTCTTCCCTGGCATCCTATCCACAAATGCATTTTGTTGGCCCCACCTTTAAATATATTCAGGATCTACCCACTTTTCATGACCCCACCACCCTAGTCTAAGTCACTGTTGACTCTAGCATAGGCTACTGCAGATTTATTTACAAATAAGGAAAAATGTGTCAGGCCATGGCATTGTTTTCCCAAACCCAGAATTGAGATACACTAAACCTAGCACATAATTTCCAAACAGTTTAGTTTTAGATCTTGAGGACTCTCCATTTGCTTGCTGATGTATGAGAGGATTTGGTTCTGTATAATATGTTATTACTAACTTAAATTCTGTCGTTGACATTCAGTGCAAATTTTAAAAACAGAAAGAGAAACTTGTCCTTTTGGTATCTGTTTAACTGAAAAGGAGACCCAAGAGTTGATGTCTATCTCATAAAAACTGTAGAGATTCAGACCATGTTTTCTTTCACGCTTCTCATTTAACACAACTCCATCTTAATTATGAATGTGGGAATTGCAGTGGATACTAGGAAGCATCTTTTCCTACTTGATTGAGCAGGAAGAGCAATTGCTGAAAATGAGACTTTTGAACAATTTATGTTCTTTACTCATCTAATTGAGAATTTCTCAACCCTGAGTAATATATAGAATTTTTTTTTTTTCGGTACGCGGGCCTCTCACTGTTGCGGCCTCTCCTGTTGTGGAGCACAGGCTCTGGACGCACAGGCTCAGCGGCCATGGCTCACGGGCCCAGCCGCTCCGCGACATGTGGGATCTTCCTGGACCGGGGCACAAACCCATGTCCCCTGCATCGGCAGGTGGACTCTCAACCACTGCGCTACCTGGGAAGCCCTATATAGAATCTTTAGAAAGGAAAAAATACTGAGTCTTATTTGCAAACATAAAGCTAAATAGAACTCTTGGGTTGGATAGAGCATCCAACTTTAAAAGAAATATGTAAAAGTATACTACAAAACTTACAGAATTATTTAAATACAGATTTTGTTTTGCTTCACTAATTCACCTGCTGTTTTTTTTTTTTTTTTTTTTTTTTTTTTTTTGCGGTATGCGGGCCTCTCACTGTTGTGGCCTCCCCCGTCGCGGAGCACAGGCTCCGGACGCGCAGGCTCAGCGGCCATGGCTCACGGGCCCAGCCGCTCCGCGGCATATGGGATCCTCCCAGACCGGGGCACGAACCCGCATCCCCTGCATCGGCAGGCGGACTCTCAACCACTTGCGCCACCAGGGAGGCCCTCACCTGCTGTTTTTGATATGATATTGTCTGCACTCTTTAGGTTCTTTTGCTTTCATACTCTGTCTGATGTCCTACATTGCTCACTACTTGTCTCTATTCAACTACCATGGAACCTTCGATCATTTAAGTAAACTTCTAATCTTTTTTCACTAATCTTGCCAGCATCAGAGTAATAGTATTATAGATGTGATTATAAATATAACCTCAGGGATTTGAAATTATGTGGCAGTATCTAGTTATAATTACTCAGGTGATCTAAAACATGCTTAAATTAATTAAACACAAAATTGAACAAAACCAAAAATATTCTTAGTGGGAACTCATTAGTCTCTGTCTCTAAGCCCCAGTTTTGAGATGTGCTGATATAATTAAAGCTGAAATTCTTGAGATCTTGACAGAGAAACCTTAATGTTTTCTCAAAGTTATGGAGCCATTAGTGGCATAACCAAGATTATTACCCAAAATACATTATTTTTTAAATTAGGGCTTTGGGGCCTCCCTGGTGGCGCAGTGGTTGAGAATCTGCCTGCCAATGCAGGGGACACGGATTCGAGCCCTGTTCTGGGAATATCCCACATGCCACGGAGCAGCTAGCCCCGTGAGCCACAATTACTGAACCTGCACGTCTGGAGCCTGTGCTCCGCAACGAGAGGCCGCGATAGTGAGAGGCCCGCGCACCGCGATGAGGAGTGGCCCCCACTTGCCTCAACTGGAGAAAGCCCTCACACAGAAACGAAGAGCCAACACAGCCATAAATGAATAAATTAAAAAAAAAATTTTTTTAAGCAAAAATTCCTTTAAAAAAAATAATAAATTAGGGCTTTTTTCATTGCTCCAAATTAAATCTTTGTTTTTTGTCATAAACATATTTGCTAGAAAGTAGGTATCTTTTAAGCAGAAGGATAATCTATTCTCTTAATCATGAACTAAAACATTTAATTTTTTTTTGTTTGCTTAACAGGTTTTCTAATTTTTATGTGGGTGTATGAAATAAATTTTTTTTTGCTCTGTTAAGACCCCTGGACATACCCCTTCCTTAAGATGGGATGAGACACCAGGTCGTGCAAAAGGAAGTGAGACTCCTGGAGCAACCCCAGGCTCAAAAATATGGGATCCTACACCTAGTCACACACCTGCGGGAGCTGCTACCCCTGGACGAGGCGATACACCAGGCCACGCGACACCAGGCCATGGAGGTGCAACTTCCAGTGCTCGTAAAAACAGATGGGATGAGACCCCCAAAACAGAAAGAGGTACTTCTAGTGGAGTTTGGGTGTGTGTTTGGGTAAAATGTTGATTTGATGAGTGGTATGTTTATGGCCAAAATCTGTTCTCTGGTCCTAGGAAGACAGACAAATAAACAGATGCTTTTGGGACAGGTAAAGAACTAAGCAGATGATATACCTAATTCTTTTCCCTTCTTGAAGAGGTTTAAGATTTATTTTAGGAAGAACATTAGAAGAAAGTGAAGTTTGTAGGCCGTAACCTCTTTTTTGTTGTAGTATAATATATGTAACATAAAATTTACCATTTTAACAATTGTAAGTGTACAATTCAGTGGCATTAAGTATATTCACAGTGTTGTGCAACCATTGCCTTTATTCATTTCTAGAACTGTGTCATCATCCCAAACAAAAACTGTACCCATTAAGCAATAACTCTCCATTCTTACTCCTCCCAGCCTTTGGTTACCTCTCATTTACTTTCTGTCTGTGTAACTTTGCCTAAATATCTTGTTTTTTGTGTAAACTCTCTAAAGCTGTATTTCATTAATTATTTATGAGATTAGCGTTGGGAAGTTAAGATTTAACATTACATCTGCTATATTAAAATTTTATAAAGAATTTTTAGTGATTGGGCAGAGTGCTTAACATGTAATGTAGGGAATTCCCTGGTGGTCCAGTGGTTAGGACTCGGTGATTTCACTGAAGGGGCCCGGGTTCCATCCCTGGTCGGGGAACTAAAACTAAGATCCCACAGGCCGCACGGCGCAGCCAAAAAAAAACCTGGAAAAAAATATAATGGATGAGAGAGGAAGTATAGAATTGTACATGCAGAGTAATCTCACTCCATGGAGAAATGAAAGGTGGCCCAAGATACATAAAGTGGCTGTCTATGGGTTGTGATGTTGTGGGTGGTTGGAAAAATCCTTTGCTCTGTTTTCCTGTTCCTCGATGGTTACCATTTATTGTTTTTGTGATCCATGGAGAAGATACAGTTAAGGAGAATAAATATGAAATGAAACATTAAAACTTAAATGTGTCTCCATTTTAGGAATATCCTGTTTCTGAAGTTGATCAGTTTGAGTATATTAGTTGTCTGAAAATAGTCATTTTTTGACAGTGGTTAAAATTTCAGGCTTATTCACTCCTTTTCTTTAAAGATACTCCTGGACATGGAAGTGGATGGGCTGAGACACCTCGAACAGACCGAGGTGGAGATTCCATTGGTGAAACACCAACTCCTGGAGCCAGTAAAAGAAAGTCACGTTGGGATGAAACACCAGCTAGTCAGATGGGTGGAAGCACTCCTGTTCTGACCCCTGGAAAGACACCAATTGGCACGCCAGCCATGAACATGGCTACTCCCACTCCAGGTAGAAATTTTATCATTGGAAATTATATTTTTCCCTTGTTAGTATTTTGCATTTTTTCTTTGTGGTTTTTCTGTGTGCTATTAATGCCTATTTTTAGCAAGAATAACAGGATGTAAAAAGAAGTCTTGGTTTCGAGTTTATAATATAAACAGTTAAATGTTAGAATTGATTTTAATTATCTTATATCCCAAGGGTCTGTGTAATGATAAAAGTCTTGCACTACATAGATTGTTACAGAAATTTGCTTTTTTTGTAGGTCACATAATGAGTATGACTCCTGAACAGCTTCAGGCTTGGCGGTGGGAGAGAGAAATTGATGAGAGAAATCGCCCATTGTCTGATGAAGAGTTAGATGCTATGTTCCCAGAAGGATATAAGGTAAAAACAGTGAATATGAGTGTGGTGGTTTTTAGGATATGGATTTTTTTTGGCTATGCTGAGTGGCTTGCAGGATCTGAGTTCACCAACCAGGGATCGAACCCGGGCCCTGGCAGTGAAAGTTCCGAGTCCTAACCACTAGACCGCCAGGGAATTCCCTGGATTTTATTTTAAATATTCTTTGAAAATACTAACTGGTCAAGTTTGCATTGGCCTTGTTCACATTTACCACTGCCATTTCATTCTTCAGCTGTTTCCAAGTATATTTCATTTCCAACATTAGATCATGGTTATTTTACTTGGTGTCTCACAAAATCTTGTGTATTTAGTTCATGGGTTGCCAGTGAACACGAAGAATGTTATGTTCTCTCTTTACCGTAGCAACTTGAAGTTCATTTTGAACTGTAAAATCTTCTAGGTACCTGTTACTCAAGGACTTTTTGCTCGTCTAAAAGTGGTCATATAGCTGATGTTATAACTAGGGCTGGAACTTAAGTCATTTGATGGCCTTTACAGAGCCTTTTCTGCCAATGCCTGTTGCTTTTTTTTTTTTTTTTTTTTTTTTTGGCGGTACGCGGGCTTCTCACTGCTGTGGCCTCTCCCGTTGCGGAGCACGGGCTCCAGATGCGCAGGCTCAGCGGCCATGGCTCACGGGCCTAGCCGACCCGCGGCATGTGGGATCTTCCTGGACCAGGGCACGAACCCGTGTCCCCTGCCTCGGCAGGCGGACTCTCAACTACTGCGCCACCAGGGAAGCCCGCCTGTTGCTTTTTTAACAGTTTTTATGTATGTGTTTCCCCCTACCCCCTCATTAGGTTTGTATTAGAGTATTTGTTTCAAGTATGCATAACTTTACTGCTTTATAACTTATTGAACCCTCCGTGTAATGCTGTGGGTATAGTCACTCTCCAGCCTACTATTGACTGGCTAAGTGTCTGTCACAATTGCATTCATTGATTTGTTTATCAGTAGGAGGGGGAAAATCCTCCTTTGCGAATCTTTTTTTTTTCTAATACAAGTTTTTTCTTTTTTTTTTCCCTAAGAGGATAGTCATTACATCTTTTTCTTTTTTCTTTTTAAAATTTATTTATATTTGGGTGCATTGGGTCTTCATTGCTGCACGTGGGCTTTCTCTAGTTGCAGTGAGCAGGGGCCACTCTTCGTTGCAGCGCGCGAGCCTCTCAACTGCAGTGGCTTTTCCTGTTGTGGAGCACGGGCCCCAGGTACGCGGGCTCAGCAGCTGTGGCTCGTGGGCCCTAGAGCGTAGGCTCAGCAGCCGTGGCGCAGGGGCCCAGCTGCTCCACGGCATGTGGGATCTTCCCGCACCAGGGCTCAAACCCATGTCCCCTGCACTGGCAGGTGGATTCCCAACCACTGTGCCACCAGGGAAGCCCTCCTTTGTGACTCTTGAGTGAATTTTTTGGGTTTAGTCAAATGTTGTGTATTTACAGGGCTTTGGTGAATATTTTGGTTTTAGTTTTTATGCAGTCAATCATTTTTGTAGAACGACTTAAATATTAAGATTTGTTTTCGTAGAGATTTACATGAATTATTTTTAATTTATTACCAAAATATATTATTTTATACATTATGTGCACTTTGAGCTTATTTCCATTTATATGACATTGGTTCACCAACATGTTTATATAGACTAGTGTTTAAAAGTGATCAGAATTCGTAAGCCCACTTCGTGTATCTCCTCATTTCCCCACACTTCTAATACACTTAATTTAAATTTAAATTTGATGAGAAATAGTAATACTTGTATATTTTAAACTTATAAATAAGATAGAAAAATGGGATTGATTTTAATTAATTCTTGCCTCTAAGCAAAAAGCATCTTAACTGCAAATATTATTCATTTTTGTTATTATTTACTATGTAAAGTTAAGAAAATCCTAAACTGTCTTTTTACTGTATTAGGTACTTCCCCCTCCAGCTGGATACGTTCCTATTCGAACTCCGGCTCGAAAGCTGACAGCAACTCCAACACCTTTGGGTGGTATGACAGGTTTCCACATGCAAACTGAAGATAGAACTATGAAAAGTGTTAATGACCAACCATCTGGAAATCTTCCATTTTTAAAACCTGATGATATTCAGTACTTTGATAAACTTTTGGTAAGTGATAATACCAGAAATAAAATATTACTTTTTATATAGAAGTTATAAGTCATAGTATCTCCACTAACCTTTAAATTTTTTACTTTTTACTGTTAGGTTGATGTTGATGAATCAACACTTAGTCCAGAAGAGCAAAAAGAGCGAAAAATAATGAAGTTGCTTTTAAAAATTAAGAATGGAACACCTCCAATGAGAAAAGTAAGTACCAGTTTATTAAATCATCATGTTCATTATAATTTTAGAGATTCTCTATTTTATCATCAGAGCCTTTAAAATATGCTGAAGATTCTAATGTAATTAGTGGAATTATGTGGGGTATTGTATTAGTATCTTATGTGGCTTGAAGGTGGTTGATCCTTTAGGAGAAGTTAAGGAGTTTTATATTATACTCTGTGACTCTATTAAATTACCCTTTTTTTAAATTTATTTTTTATTGAAGTATAGTTGACTTACAATGTATTAATTACTGCTGTACAGCAAACTGACTTAGTTATACATATATATACATTCTTTTCATATTCTTTTCTATTATGGTTTATCACAGGATATTGAATATAGTTCCCAGTGCTATACAGTAGGACCTTGTTGTTTATCCACTCTATATATACCAGTTTGCATCTGCTAATCCCAGACTCCCAGCTCAACCCTCTCCCACCCCTCTCCCTATTGGCAACCACCAGTCTATTCTCTGTGTCCCTGATTCTGTTTCTGTTTCATATATAGGTTCATTTGTGTCATATTTTAGATTCCACATGCAAGTGATATCATATGGTATTTGTCTTTCTCTTTCTGACTTACTTCACTTAGTATGATAATCTCTAGTTGCATCCATGTTGCTGCAATGGCATTACAGTAAGTCCCCTACATACCAATGAGTTCCGTTCTGAGGGTGGTTCATAAGTCCAATTTGTTCTTAAGTCCAACAAAGTTAGCCTAGGTAACCCAACTAACACAATTGGCTAGCTATATAGTACTGTACTGTAATAGATTTATAATACTTTTCACACAAATAATACGTAAAAAACAAAAAATAAAGCAGTTTTAATCTTACAGTACAGTACCTTGAAAAGTACAGTAGTACGGTACAGCAGCTGGCATACAGGGGTATGTTCGCATCTTTGAAAGTTCACAACTTGAAGATTTGTATGTAGAGGACTTACTGTATTTTATTCTTGTTTATGGATGAGTAGTAAGTATTCTGTTGTATATATGCACCACATCTTCTTTATCCATTCATCTGTCGATGGTCATTTAGGTGTTTTCCATATCTTGACTATTGTAAATAGTGCTGCTATGAACATGGCGGGGGCGGGGTGCATGTATCTTTTTGAATTATATTTTTGTCCAGATATATGCCCAGGAGTGGGATTGCTAGATCATGTAGTAACTCTATTTTTAGTTTTCTGAGGAATCTCCATAGTGTTTTCCACAGTGGTTGCACCAACTTACATTCCCACCAACAGTGTAGGGGGGTTCTCTTTTCTCCACACCCTCTACAGAATTCAGTTACCCTTTTTTAATTAACTGAAAACATTGAGCCTTTATCGCAAGAGTTCAGACTTCAGAGTAATTTTGATGGGAATGAACTCATGCTACTCTATGTAAGATGTCTGAAGTTTACACTAAAATATTCAGTTACAGAAAACCGTGGAGTAATTAATTTGCTTATGCTTATAAAAAAATATGCCTATTACTTTTTTCTCTTCCAGGCTGCATTGCGTCAGATTACTGATAAAGCTCGTGAATTTGGAGCTGGTCCTTTGTTTAATCAGATTCTTCCTCTGCTGATGTCGCCTACACTTGAGGATCAAGAGCGTCATTTACTTGTAAAAGTTATTGATAGAATATTATACAAACTTGATGACTTAGTTCGACCATATGTGCACAAGGTTTGTTCTCAATTTGTGTTTCTAATGGTTTGATATTTTTTAATGTAAAAGGAATTAGTGAATATTTTTTTACCAGCTTATTATTAGGTGTATGTGTGAAATTTAAAAATTCTAAAAAAGTAACAGCTGATGTTACACATTCACAATAAAAAGGGAAATTTCAACCCCTTTAAAGATATTCAGTTAACCAATGTTAAATTTACATGCCCTCCCAGACCTTTTTCTTCGCACAAGCATACATACACAAATACATGTGTAAATAGATGTAACTTTTTGCCATCTTATATAGTGGGTTCATATTTTAAAATTTGCTTTTATTGATATTAGAATGAGAAAATGTATGTTTCTATACCATCCCATTTAGTACTAAGAATCATCTTTTTGCTGATGGTAATTATGGTTTAAAATTGTAAAATGCAGATGGGCGTGTGTGTGTGTGTGTGTGTACTGTGTATATTTTATAGTCTGTGTGGTTAACAGTGCTCCCAAATATTCATCTTTATGTGGGGTTTAAAGTTGTGTGATTAAAATTCTTAATTTGTCCCTTGATTAACAAAGTCCTGGTAATTATAAATTCTCTTACATGTACTGTTACTTGAGCACTGCATCAGTAATTGCTGTGAAAATGTAACTCCTTCTCTTTTTCAGATCCTAGTGGTCATTGAACCATTGTTGATTGATGAGGATTACTATGCTAGAGTGGAAGGCCGAGAGATTATTTCTAATTTGGCAAAGGTATTTATGTTTCTGGAGAAGAAAGTTTTATATATGTTGATAGGATTATTTGATTTTAGAATGAAATGGTTGAGGGTTAATGTTATCAACTCATGACTGTTGCTTTTTTCTTAAACTTTTAGGCTGCAGGTCTGGCTACTATGATCTCTACCATGAGACCTGATATAGATAACATGGATGAGTATGTCCGTAACACAACAGCTAGAGCTTTTGCTGTTGTAGCCTCTGCCCTGGGTATTCCTTCATTATTGCCTTTCTTAAAAGCTGTGTGCAAAAGCAAGAAGTCCTGGCAAGCAAGACACACTGGTATAAAAATTGTACAGCAAATAGCTATTCTCATGGGCTGTGCCATCTTGCCACATCTCAGAAGTTTAGTTGAAATCATTGAACATGGTAAGTTGTAGTATAACTGTGTCTTTTGTAAGACAGTTTCCTGAAATTTAGGCTACTGATTTTTGGAGAGAGAAATGGAAGGTAAACTACATAAACACCATATAGTTTATGATTGGATTTGTAATATTAGCTGCTAATAGGCTGTGGTTCATACTGGCTTTTGCCTAATTTTGTCAAATGGGAGCAGATTCTGCAGTTTGACTAAATGGTTAGATACATTGCTAGAATCTGGATGATGCTATGGAAGTTAGGTAATGTTGCTTAGTTAAAACCTGTGTTTGGTTTTTTATAGGTCTTGTGGATGAGCAGCAGAAAGTTAGGACCATTAGCGCTTTGGCCATTGCCGCCTTGGCTGAAGCAGCAACTCCTTATGGTATCGAATCTTTTGATTCTGTGTTAAAGCCTCTATGGAAGGGTATCCGCCAACACAGAGGAAAGGTAGATTCACCAGTTTGATTTCATTTTTCTTTTTATTTCTCATTGAAGTTCAAGTGACTTAAATCTAATTTACTAAGTATATATATATTTTTTATTTTAAAATAGGGTCTGGCCGCTTTCTTAAAGGCTATTGGGTATCTTATTCCTCTCATGGATGCAGAGTATGCCAACTACTATACTAGAGAAGTGATGTTAATTCTTATTCGAGAATTCCAATCTCCTGATGAAGAAATGAAGAAAATTGTGCTGAAGGTACTTGTTGCAAATTGTTGCTGTTCCAGATCTGTTAGTCTAAATGTGTTTCATGGTTCAAAGAGAATTTTATATCATTAAAAAAAAAACTATTGTGTATTAAACCAGGACTGTGATTACTATTATTATTTTTTAACATTTTAGGTGGTAAAGCAGTGTTGTGGAACAGATGGTGTAGAAGCAAACTACATTAAAACAGAGATCCTTCCTCCTTTTTTCAAACACTTCTGGCAACACAGAATGGCTTTGGATAGAAGAAATTACCGGCAGGTAAGCTTTTATCATAAAAAAATATTTTCAGAAATTCTTCCAACTGATTTAGTCAGTTTGAATGCGTATTACATAAGTTATTTTTTGCCCTGAGAACCTCACAGGTTGTATGTGCTTGATTGTGAAAGGAGATGGATTTTAGTCAGCCAGTTAACTTCCCTTTTTTTTTTTGTATTCCAGGATAAATAGCCAACTATGAGTTGACATTTTTGTCTAGTAAATGAACTGCTTAATCTGGCTAGGTGAAGCATGAATACAATCTTAACCTTAAATCCCCTTGACTTAGACTCATATTTAAATATTTTTGGCCACCTTTTTCTTAAAGTTTTAATAGTAGGAGCCATCTGTTCTCAGCATGCTTACTAGCTAAATAGTATCTTCAGAATATTCCATTTTCATGATGTCTCTATTTCCTTGGAAAAGCAGTAAATTAAATGATTTTTCCTCCTCTTTTTAGTTAGTTGATACTACTGTGGAGTTGGCAAACAAAGTAGGTGCAGCAGAAATTATATCCAGGATTGTGGATGATCTGAAAGATGAAGCTGAACAATACAGAAAAATGGTGATGGAGACAATTGAGAAAATTATGGGCAACTTGGGAGCAGCAGATATTGATCATAAACTTGAAGAACAACTGATTGATGGTATTCTTTATGCTTTTCAAGAACAGACTACAGAGGTAATGATACTAATTATTAGGCAAGTTGCCACTGACTTTCGTATTTGTAAAACATATTTTCAAGCAAATATTATCACCAAAGAGTAATTAAATTTGAAATAATTTTTAAATGCTCATGTTCTCATGCAGTTGGCTACAAAGAAATATTCTTCTACCTCAAATTTTTAGGTTAGATTCTTGGAAACGGAATATAAGTATATTTCAACTGTTTAGTCACAAACTGAATTCTTGTTCACATTGAATGTAGTTTTTAAATTTAACTTGGCTTTTTTTTTTTTTTTAAGGACTCAGTAATGTTGAACGGCTTTGGCACAGTGGTCAATGCTCTTGGCAAACGAGTCAAACCGTACTTGCCTCAGATCTGCGGTACAGTTTTGTGGCGTTTAAATAACAAATCAGCAAAAGTTAGGCAACAGGCAGCTGACTTGATCTCTCGAACGGCTGTTGTCATGAAGACTTGTCAAGAGGTAAACTTTTATATCAGATTCTTATTTCTTCACCAAAAGGAGTAATGTAAACAGTAACATTTCATCATTATTATTTTTTTATTACAGGAAAAATTGATGGGGCACTTGGGTGTTGTTTTGTATGAGTATTTGGGCGAAGAGTACCCTGAAGTATTGGGCAGCATTCTTGGAGCACTGAAGGCCATTGTAAATGTAATAGGTATGGAATTTGTTGGTCATGTAAGAATTTTTTGTATTTTAAAGTTTCTTTGGTAGTTTGAAAGTAAAATAGAGAATCCTGTTTAGGAGTTGACTAATGAATGTCTGATACTTTTTTTTAACCACTGAAAATTACAGTTAAGTTGGGATGTCACATTTTGGGAGAATCTTATCTCCCAAAATCTATTTATATTTTACTTTAAAAGAGAGAAAGAGGGCAAGTTGAGGACCTGCAAGAGAGAAGGAGGTAGTCACAACTCAAAAAACTTGGAGGTCATGGGATAGAGGGCCCTAAAAAAATTGTGTCTCACCTGAAATACATGGGAGAGGAGGTGGTGGGTGGAAAGAACTCTAAAGTTTTATATTATATATTTATTCAACCTTGAATTAGTAAATGGTTATGGTAGGTTTTCCTGCTTGCTGTTAAGTTCAAGGAACAATAACCAGAGAGAAAAGTGAATTGATCAAGTGATCTCATTTTTATTTAAATCCAATTATTTTAAACTGTCCTTTCAGTTCTTTACCCAAAGTTAAAACAGAGGTGTATTACAAATGCTCTTGGGTGTGAAGGCATTATGGCATTATCTTTAAGGGCATTATGATGGAACAAACAAATGGTCTCTTGTTTTATCCTTCAATATAAGTGAATGTAACTATTGCAGAAGTAACTTCTGTGGAGTTTAGAGGGACAGAAATAACCTATCAGGAGGTTGAAATAGCTGGCTGTGATAGCCACTATTTTTCTCATTTTAGTAAGGGGTTTTTATGCAGTATAGGAGGTCTTTGAACCATTGCATTTACATATAATCCCCAGTTCAGCCCTTTCCTCTCTCTCTACTTGGAGATACTTGCCAAAAATCAGTTACTTGGCCACCTGTGGGGCTCTGGTTTGCAGGGAATTGTAAACCATATTGTTGGTCAGAGAAACATGGGAAAAGCAATGGAGAGAGAATCAGAGCAAGCAGTTCTAGTTAGAGCAAGAGCCCCTGCCAGCTGCCTCCTTTTTTCTCTCTTCATAGGTGTAAATACCATCCAAGTATGCCCTGCATTGCAGGGAGACTGGAGATCTGTTTGTTTTGCAGTTAAAGGGTAAGGGGGCCCTTTCTGGAAAATTTTGCTTTAATTTATATGTCTATCTCTGGCTTATATTGTTGTGTATGGCCGGAACATAAGCTGTCCCCATATTTAAATGTCAGTGTACAAATACATTTCAGAACCAAATAAAACTTTTTTTTGTTGTTGAGTATCCATCATTCTTTAAATCACTTCACTAATTTCTTTCATTTTTATGCATAATCAGAAGTTGTTAATAAAAAGTTAAAAATTCTGCGTTTGATCTGAAGCTGGGGCTTTTTCTTTCCATAGGCAGCTGTAAGTTTGTATTTATGCCTAGTCACGTATATTACATTGTTAAATAAAAGGTAAAATGAACAAAGGTTGCAGTTCACATGTTAATTGATAGTGTGTTTGACTTCTGTTAAATAGGTATGCATAAGATGACTCCACCAATTAAAGATCTGCTGCCTAGACTCACCCCCATCTTAAAGAATAGGCATGAAAAAGTACAAGAGAATTGTATTGATCTTGTTGGACGTATTGCTGATAGGTAAGCAGATTACCTAAACATTTTAATAAGCGATATTGGTTTTCACGTTTAACCACTTTTTATTCACTTTGCAAATTTGCTTATTGTTGCTAATGTAAGTATATATGGTCAGGCTCATATTCCAGTAATATTTTCACATTTGAACAGTAATGAGGGAGTGGCAGTATATTTTTAAAACGAAACCATCCTTTCTGAACAGTAATAATTTTATTTAATGCTTAAAATGAATTGGTAATCATGTTTTGAGAACTGAATTTGCAGATTTACCTTTTAAAACTTATTGTTAACAAAATATTTATTTATTTATTTTTTTAAACTAGGGGAGCTGAATATGTGTCTGCAAGAGAATGGATGAGGATTTGCTTTGAGCTTTTAGAGCTCTTAAAAGCTCACAAAAAAGCTATTCGTAGAGCCACAGTCAACACATTTGGTTATATTGCAAAGGCCATTGGGTGAGTATTACTTACTTCTGTGTATTTTTTTTTTTTACTTTGTAATAGACCCATTGTAGTGTTAAAAGGTGCTTCTATTTCTGTAGAATCTCTTTTAAGGCAAGGTATGAGCAATGCAGTTAGAATGGACTTTATTTATATTTTTTAGAATAGACTTCAACCATTGACCTTCAATTTTTGAAATGTTTTCTTAAATGTTAAATTGAATTAAAATAGATGGAACAGTTTAAAATTTCATTTAGTCACACTTCACTATTTTCAGAAGACGGAAACTACCATTTCAGAATTATTTCAAATTTTGTTGGTCCTTTTAGGATATTGCTTAAAATATTAAGGCCAGTTCTTAGTAAAACAATTAACATAATTCAGTTTTCATGTTAATGCTTTATGTGTTTTAAAAATATTTTTCTAAAATTAATCCACAGACAACTGAATGACAGCTATTTTATTAGATAACCTATGGTTATTTGCTTCTACTCCACCAGAACCAAACTAGAAGAAACAGTCATTGTAGAAAATGAGATACTTACATATATGTGGCTTAATAACTAAATATTTTCAAGCAATAAAACATAACAAAAGTTTGATTATTTAATTAAGAGTCTCCCCAGCTGCCTTTTGGTAGCAATAATATTTTTTCATCTGTGATGTAGTTAAGAAGTTTGCAATGAATAGCTGTTGTTAACTTTTTAGTTCCTATGTCCCTTTAAATTTGTGGTAGAATAAATGCTTAAAGAAGGAGAATAAATGTGGTAAAGGTTGTGGGAGGGAAGATTTTGGAAAACAGATTTTTTGTGTTGTGGCATGGGAGACCACAGTTTGGATACTACTGTAAGGTTGCTTAGCTCTAGTGGCCATGTTCTGACCACTCAAAGAATTATTCAGTCTAAACATTTAATGAAACTTCTTTTTGTTTCAGGAAATATACTAAAGACTAAATTATATTTGAAAATGAAGCCATTTGAATTTTTTCATTAAAATGAACACTTTAATTTAAATGAAGTTCTTACGTAGAAACCGTAATGCCAGTGACTTGAAAGTATTGCATTTTAGCATAAAATTACTAAGTTCCCAGTAATTACTTAGCATAAAGTTTCATTCCTTTGATTATTTTTCTTCCCTCCAAAAAAATTTTGACTTGTAAACTAACAGTTTGCTGACACATTTATTTTTTTCCAGCCCTCATGATGTATTGGCTACACTTTTAAACAACCTCAAAGTTCAGGAAAGGCAGAACAGAGTTTGTACCACTGTAGCAATAGCTATTGTCGCTGAAACATGTTCACCCTTCACAGTACTACCTGCCTTAATGAATGAATACAGAGTTCCTGAACTGAATGTTCAAAATGGAGTGTTAAAATCACTTTCCTTCTTGTTTGAGTATATTGGTGAAATGGGAAAGGACTACATTTATGCTGTAACACCACTCCTTGAAGATGCTTTAATGGATAGGTAAGTGACTTGAACTAAATGCAAGAAAACAGTTATAATTCTTCTTTTATTTTAGAACTTATGGAAGTAATTATTACATGACCTATTTGTTGTGATGTAGTTAAAGAAGGGGCTACTAGTCTGGATTTTCATGAAACTATAAATATGACTATTATCTCTAAATAAGATAGATGCTATAGTGGTTCCCCCAATTTTTTTTCCAAGTGCCCCCTCCCTGTTTTAATCCCCACCCGCCCCCACCCCCCGCCTTTCGGCCACACCGCGTGGCTCGCAGGATCTTAGTTCCCTGACCAGGGATTGAACCTGGGCCCCGGAAGTGAAAGTGCTGAGTCCTAACCCCTGGACTACCAGGGAACTCCTGATCAACTTTTGTTTTAAAAATTAAAGTCAAATATAATTAGAGGAAATGTTGAGCATGAGCTTATCGGTATAGTAAAGAGACCTGATCTTTATTGCTTTTTGTTACGGCGGGTGAAGCAGAGGTTTCTGTTAGGCTTTTGAACTACTGAACATAGCCTGCCAGAGCCACACTATTCTCACTGCAGGCCCCCAGTTATTCAGATGGTGACCACTGATAAAGTACTGCTTGAAGTGATTGATAGAGTACCAAGAAACATTACTTTAGTTGGGAAATTTATTAAGGAGGAATACAGCTTCACTTCAATCTATGCCTAGTAGATTATTACAATAAGAGAAATAAGGATGCTAGTAACTAAGTTCAAGTGTTTTTTTCTCATACCTTTAAGGTACTCTTCCTGCCTTTGAGGGTAAAGAGTGTGAACTTGTTTTTATACCCTTCATAGACCCGTTATCTGGTGCTTGTAGTCAGTTGAATAATTGTAGAATAAATAAATAACTCAATGATTTGTCATAAACATAAGTTCGTTTAAAACATGGGAGGTGATAAGAGTTCTTATTTCTGGGTTTGAAAAAATTATTGGTCCTTCTCTTCCTTTCCCTAAATTGAGTTCTTGAATGAACCTTTAAAAAAAATTTACAAGGGAAGAGATTTAATCTCAATTTAGTTACCTATTGTATTGAATTACTTTCAAAGGTTTTAAATTTACAGAGTTTAAAATGAGATATTACTGTTAATCATTCGTATGTAAGAGTCATGTGTTCCCTCTCATTTTTAGTAGCATATAAAATGTACACTGTGCTCGGCTTTCTTGCTCATATTACTTTCAAAGAAAAATATGGCTTATTTTTGAGCCAGAGCGGGGTTTGAGTCGTTAAAGCAAAGTTCTCAAGTAGAATCATTAATCACTCTAAAAGCATTCTGTATCAGATACATAAGGTGTGGGGATGACCCTGCATCCATTCCATGCTCTGAATTTGTGATTTAGTTTCTAATGGGCAGGCACGTATCTTCTGTGAAACTAAGACTGTATCTTAACAAAGAGCTTTCTCCCCCTCTGTTACAGGGACCTTGTACACAGACAGACGGCTAGTGCAGTGGTGCAACACATGTCACTTGGGGTTTATGGATTTGGTTGTGAAGATTCACTGAACCACTTGTTGAACTATGTGTGGCCCAATGTGTTTGAGACATCTCCCCATGTAATTCAGGCAGTTATGGGGGCCCTGGAGGGTCTGAGAGTTGCTATTGGACCATGTAGAATGCTGCAGTATTGTTTACAGGTAGGTCAAAGATTTTTAAAAGAGTACTCATTGAAAAAAGTAATTTTAGTTGAATTAAATCACTGTTCCTAATTATCAGTAGGGTGTATTTGTGCCATACGGGAGAACAGTTGTGAGGGGAGGGAGAATTAGATTTTGTCTTTGCCCACTGCAGTTCTGTGCAGTTGCCATCTTGTTTTCGCTCTCAAAGGGAAATGCTTGGAATCGTATCTTTATGGTTTGTTAGTTGTGTTAAGGTTGTGAATTTCTTGTAATAATGTAGCCTTTTAATTATTCTAGGGTTTGTTTCACCCAGCCCGGAAAGTCAGAGATGTGTATTGGAAAATTTACAACTCCATCTACATTGGTTCACAGGATGCTCTCATAGCACATTACCCAAGAATCTACAATGATGATAAGAACACGTATATTCGTTATGAACTTGACTATATCTTGTAACTTTATGGTTTATTTTGTGTTTAATGCACAGCTGTTTCACACCTTAAACTTGCTTCGATTTGGTGATGTAAACTTTTAAACATTGCAGATCAGCATAGAACTGGTCATAGAGGAAGAGCTAGAAATCCAGTAGCATGATTTTTAAATAACCTGTCTTTGTTTTTGATGTTAAACAGTAAACGCCAGTAGTGACCAAGAACACAGTGATTGCACACACTATTCTGGAGGGCTTTCATTTTTAATTCATCTTTATGAAGATTTAGAATTAATTCATTCCTTGTGTTTAAAGGGAATGTTTAATTGAGAAATAAACATTTGTGTACAAAATGCTAACTTGTGTGTGTTTTTTGAACATGACTTGTAAAATACGGAACTTTGATAAAGTACTGGTTTGTGTAGAATAAGTGGCTTTATATCATTTTCTGTCACCTGGTTTATAGAAAGTAGCAGAATACAAGCGATATAAAGTGATGGCATCTTTGTCAAAATTCCATTGTTCTGTTGATAATGACATTGAGAAGAGTAGCTTTGGGGGTGTTCACCTCAAACTAGCACAACCCTTCCATCACCATAGAAACTATAGCATCTTTGCTGAACTGTCTTGAATAATATTATTTTGCACTTACATAGCGCCTTTCATCTCTTGATTTCTCAAAATGCTTCATGAACATGCTTAAGGGAAGTGATTCAAGTCATATCCAACTCTTGACGATTCTGTGTAGAACGTGGGGAAAGTGTCTTTACTTTAAAACTGCCTTGTACCTATTGGGAGTGAGGCTACTACCTAAGTAATGCTAGTTAGAATAAGACAATCTTTGGGCTCTTTTCCTATGTCATAAGCCACTGCTCAACAATATATTTAGTAAATACCTGTTAAGCACCTACTGTATACCAGCCACTGTGCTTAGCTGTAGGGATGCAGAGGTGCTTTTGACATGCCCCTTGCCCTTAAGAAATGCAGTATAATGGAAAAGGGGAGACATCTAGTTACAGATTACTTGTGTACTGATATTATACAATGGTAGCAGCTGAAATGTCTAGGTTTGCTTAGTTTTGCATTTAGTAATCAGATAATAAATTGATCTGTAGGTGTCAAGCATAAACTGAAATGCCATTTAAATCTAGAGGAACCAAGCATTAAGGCAGTAATTTTTTATATATAATAAAGTATATCTTCAGTTTTCCCTAATTTTCTGGCCAAAAATTTCTTAGTCCTTCACTAAAAATTTTTTAGTCCTTCACTTCCATAGCTATTTTATTTTGTCTCCTTATGTAATAGTATTGACTACTTCTGTGCAGTCTAATGGGAAGTGAGCTTCTGCAGCAGCCTAAGCATAGGATGACTCTGCCACAGTAAGTAAAACCAATATACTGAGACTAAGAGGTTTATTGACTGAACTGTTAATACTTAGGGCTCCCTGTTTTGGAGGTTTACTTGAGAAACAGCTTATAATTGGCTGACTTGTACAGAACTGATATTGAGCATTAGCTGACCCTCCAGGCAGAATTTGTAACACGTTTCTTCTGTGACATAACTTTGTGACAACATGGTAATGTGTACTAAATTTCCAAAATTATCTTTTTAGAAGTTTTTGTAATAGTAGCCCCCATACAACTTTAAATCTTGCTTTTCTCTGTATTCGATGTCAGATGACCTTCAGTAATTACTAATCATGAAAATTGAATACAATGGATTTCAAAGGGAAAGTTCGGTTTTAAACCAGTCTTGGGGAAATTTAGTTACATTTTCGCTTCAGGTACATGTATAACTTGAATACGCTTGGGCCCTTGCTCTTTATGTAAAACATCTGTGCTTTGTAGTGGCCGTGTGGAGCAAAGGAGGCTTTACCTGTAAGTGACTTTTTACTGATACAAATTTGAGGACAGAGAGGTGAGGCAAATACTGAGGCCTGCGATCTTGAAAGTTGGGACCAAATCAAGGCTCACAAATGTTTGGATTATTTTACAAACTTATTTGAATAAGGAAAGCATTTTGTGAGATACTCATGTGAAAGACGCTATGTGAAGTTTTAACTATCAAAGACTTTTTCTTTTGCACTTTCCTGTGGTGTTTCTTAAAGCCAAACTTAAGCAGGAAGAAATTAATGTTCTTAAGGGGACAGTAGGTGGGTCTTTCTGTGGGCTTTTGTTGGTCTTTCTGTGGGCCCTCTAATGGAAATGATCTCTTTGGCTGTTCAATTTTTTTCTTACTGTATTTTTTAAATTTGTTGTATGGTGCCCTGTGAGCATCAAGTACCACCAGATGAATAAAACTTCTTATATCCAAAGTCTTAGAGTAGTTTTTAATCTTAGTTGACTTTGTATTATTCCTGTACTACACTCTGTTGTGGTTGTGCCATTTTAATAATATTGAGCTCTTTGGGTTGTTTTCCAAATATGGGAACTTAGTATTGAAAAACCGAAGAACTTTTTCTTTAAAAGAAACTGAAAAAGACAGTTGCAGCCATGTAGGTTCAGTTGTTGGGTTCTTTGGTGTTTTAGTGCTGCTTAAATCCCACAAGGTTACATAAAGCAGAAACTACAACTGTCACAGGGTTTTTCAACCTTGGCATTATTGACATTTTGGGCCAGACACATCTTCATTGTGGGTCACTGTCCTGGGCATTGTAGGATGTTGAGTAGCATCCCTGACTACCCAGTAGATGCTAATAGCACTCCCACCCCAGGAGTGATGGCCCAAAATGCCTCCAGATATTGTCTCGTACTCTGGAGGGCAAAATCTCCCTAGCTTGAAAACCATTTTGAAACTTGTTTAAGCAGGACTCAAATATGTCTGGTAAACAACAAAGCATGATGTAAAAAGTATTTCATTTTCGGCAGCAGTTACCTAGGAAGGAACTAGATTTACTGTTTCACAAATACTTAAACACCTACCTTGGGCAAATCTCCGCATCAGACCTGGGACCAAGAAGCTGAAAACATGTAAGATGTTCACTGCTTTCTGGTCCTCAGAGCATCTTGTGGCCCAGTTGGAGCCGGGTGCACAGCACTGGGGCAGGAGCGTCAGCTTCTCGGTGCTCTACTTTGAATGCAGTTGTTCAGCGCCCTGGTTATCACCTGTGAGATGTGGGGTGTGTGGTATGGCTGGAGGAGGAGGGCAGGCAGGAAACGGAGACGCTTGGTTCTCCTTGTTAAGAAAATGTGGATAGGAAGCTGTGGAATGTAAGGTGACTCATGGTGAATTTATATTTGCGATGCAGTCATGAAGATTTAGGAAACGTGAGAGAGTAGGTCAATGACATTTCTAGTGTTCATGCTAGAAAAGCTAAGTTTAAAAAATGTATTCTTAACAGTTTTATCATTTTATAATACAAAAAGATTATAAAAGGACATGCATGTCAGGTTAGACAATAGACTTGTTAAATTTTTTTGGAAGTAAATTTTTTTGTTTTTTGTGGAAGGAAATTTTTAACGGGCAACAGGCTCTGGAGGGAATTTGTGTTATTGTGGAGTATCTTTGTGCTAGGAAAAAACAAATAGGATAAATTGTTAATTGTTCCTGTATCTAACCCCCCCCAAGCTTAAAAATTTACAAATATTGAGAAGAGTTGAAAGAACAGTACAATGAACACCTGTATATCCACCTAAATTCAGTAGTTAAAATTTTGCTGCATTTGCTCTCCTTTTTTAAGTAATGTAATTTCATGAAACAATTTTTTCAGTATTATTGCAGAGAAATTTGGGACTAGATAAAAAAGAGGAGGCTGGGTAGCAAAAGAAAACAGGTAACTGAATGAGTTTCTGATGAGTTGGAAGTCAGGGCACAGATGGAGGAATTTTCTTGGACAGGAAGAGAAACATCTTTCCCTGAGTCCATAAGGAAGACAGCGATGTGGTGGGATGTAGGCATGAAAAGTTTGTCCATGGCATATCAGAGAGCATCGAAATACAAAAATAGTTTTACTGCTATTTTAGAAACAAGTAGACATAGGAAAATCAGACTCAAAAAATTCAAAGCCCCCCAAATTTTAAAACCTGGTAAAGTTTAACAACTGGTGTCTATAGTATATAATGTGTATACTGTGTAATATGCAACTGGATTCTCTGTATAGTTTTTGAACACCGAAGCATAATCTACACATTTGGGAAGAAAATCACTTAGCTCCAATATGGTCACCAAGGGAAGACTTCAGATGCCAGATGTCTAGGTCATTGCTACTGAAAGTGTAGTCTGGAGATCAGAAGTATCAGTGTCCCTTGGAGTTTTTTAGAAATACAGACTCTACCCCAGACCTCCTGAAAGGATCTGCGTTTTAGTAAGATCCTGAGGTGACTTATATGTACATTAAAGTTTGAGAAGCCATAGTCTAGGGTACCACTCCATTCCCGATGTGGTAATGACACATGGAAATAAGGGCCAAAGTTCCTATTGTAGGTGTGAAAGCAAGTTGGCCTATAGACACAGATAGCCAAGAGGTGGTCAGAACAACCCCACGATGGTACCTTGCTGACACGTGGGTGAAATCAAAAGGGAGGGAACGAAAGGAGGAGAAATGTTTGTTTTTTATGGTAGAGAATTGCTTTTTCTAATAAGGCTGTGTTATGGACTGAATGTGTCCCCCCAAATTCATGTGTTAAAACCCTGATCCCGGGCCTCCCTGGTGGCGCAAGTGGTTGAGAGTCCGCCTGCCGATGCAGGGGATACGGGTTCGTGCCCCGGTCTGGGAGGATCCCATATGCCGCGGAGCGGCTGGGCCCGTGAGCCATGGCCGCTGAGCCTGCGCGTCCGGAGCCTGTGCTCCGCAACGGGGGAGGCCACAACAGTGAGAGGCCCGCATACCGCAAAAAAAAAAAAAAAAAAAAAAAAAAAAACCCTGATCCCTAATGTGATGGTATTAGAAGATGGGCCTTTGGGAGGTAAATAGATGATGAGGCTGGAGCCCTCATCAATGGGATTAGTGTTCTTATAAGAAGGGATATGATAACACAAATGAACTTATCTACGAAACAGAGACAGACTCACAGACACAGACAACAGACTTGTTGCCAAGTGGGAGGAGGCGGGGAGGGATGGATTGGGAGTTTGGGTTTAGCAGATGCAAACTATTATATATAAAATGGATAAACAACAAGGTCCTACTGTGTAGCACAGGGAACTATATTCAATATCCTGTGATAAACCATAATGGAAAAGAATATGTATGGGTATATATATCTATATCTGAATCACTTTGCTGTACGGTAGAAATTAACACAACATTGTAAATAAACTACTTCAATAAAATAAAAAAATAAAAAATAAGGGATATGAGAGCTGACCCTCTCTCTGTCTTGTCAGGATGCAATGAGAAAACGGTTATCTGTAAACTAGGAAGCAGGCATGCCCTCACCAGACACTGAAACTTACTCACACCTTGATCTTGAACTTCCTAGTCTCTAGAACTGTGAGGAACAAACGTTGGTTGTTTAAGCCACCCAGGCTATGATATTCTGTTAGAGCGACATAAACTGACTAAGACAAGCTGGTTAGGTCAATGTAATAGGTGTATATCCATATTGCTTCTCCTACTTACTGGTTGACATTGATTGTAGGAGAATCTTGACCTGAAGAGATGGAGGCTCACTCTCTAGAGGCCCATATGAGCTGGAGTGGCACAAGAGCCAGACAGCCTGTTGAGAATCCTCTTGCTACCTCTACCATATTCTATGGGAAAAGCAGAACAGGGAATCAACATAGTACAGGTTTACAGTTGGCTCTGGAGTTTATACTGGGACTTGGATTTATAACATGGATATGATACTTAGTGGCTCTATGACTTTGGGCAAGTTATTTGACCTCTCTATGCTTCAGTTTCCCAAATTCAGTTTCCTAATTTGTAGAAAGGGGATGATTATAGTACCTGTTCAATAAGTGGTGGACCTTGTGAAAATGAACTGAGATAATGCCTTTAAAGGAAAATGCCTAAGCATAGTGCTTAATAAGTGTAACAGCTGTTGATGTTGATATAATTTATTATTTTTATTATCACGAGGGAGGAGACCTCTTTTGTCATTGCTAAAATTGGAGGGGATGGAGATTGGTAGGTATCTTGAGGAGAAGACTTTGGAAAACACTTGAGGGAGAAGGGAGACCTTTAGGATTTAACTGATAGTCCCACGGAATTGCAGAATGTTCTCTAGCATTGCTCAGCAGCCCAGGTGGATGGCAAAGGTATTTGGTTGGATTGATCTCAGGTGCAGCAGAAAAAGTGAGAGGATTAGGGTATTGGCCTGAGTGCAGTTGAAGACCTGAAAGCATAGGTTTACTGTTCAAATCTTCAAATGATTTTAGAAGGAACTGGTGTCACTCAGTGGTTAGAAGCACACTCCACTTCTCAAATTTTAATTCTTTGGAGACGCTGACATGCTTCTGCCTCAGATACTTAACTGATGAGATAGGCAATGCAATACATTTTCATTTTCTGATGAAAATATATATATATTTTATATTTGAATATAAAATGAATATATAAAATTTTTTATATATTCATTGCATTAAATAACCATGAACAAATGACCTATTTGGTTTTTAAGTTTATGAAAGCATGGATTTAAGGGGATTTGAGAAATGTATTCTCAACGGTGTAAAATAAGTATAACTTAAGTCACGAGGAGTTCACTCATTCATTCATTCGACAAACATTTACTAAGTGCCAACTATTACAAGGCCAGCTGCTCTAAACATAGTTGAAAAGGTCCTTCTCTTAAAGATGGTGCAGAAAATATTGACATAATGGTAATAGAGAAGATAATGCCAAAACAAAGCTGCCCATCAAGTTCTCAGTGGGTTCAGAGGACAGCTTCCTTCATGTGGGAGAGAGAGGAGAGGAAGTGTGGTTAGGAGGAAGCTTGAGGAGGAGGGTGCGCTTGACCTTAAATTTGAGGAGAAGTGAGAATTGCATGTATGGTGTTAGAAGGAAGGATGAAAAGCTTTAACAAAGTAGTGGAAGTTTGGGTTGTGTTGAAGAAAGTGGGGGCCAGTGGACAGCCCTAGTGATACGAAATAGTGGAAGATCAGATGTAGCCCCAAGAGGTTTGGGCCAGTATCTGATAATGTCTGTTGAAATCTCCAGCACCAAGTATAGTTCCTTCCTTACCAGGTACCCAATATATATTTATTGAACAAATGAATGAATGAGGTGAATTTTATTTCAGTTTAGGGAGAACCTCCAAGGCCGTCCTTTAAACTTTATAGGCAGTGGGTAACCAGTGACTATTCAACATTCATTTATTCAACAAATATTTACTGAAGGTTTTCAAGTAGGGAAATGGCATGAATTTGAACTGTGCTGCAGGAAGATCAATATTCCTGGTTCACTTCCTGGATCTACAGCATAGATGTATATAAAGAGTTTGACCAGGAAGCATTCTCAGGGCAGAGTTAGTTCAAAGAAGACACTCAGGCTGACTAAATCAAAGACTCCACCCAACACCTTTCTCCCACCTCCTTTACTGTGACACTGTGGCCCTGCAGGTCGCTGTCTCATCGCTAGCCAACCACTGCAGAAGAAATTGGCCAGTTGTGGAAGGAATTGATACAAGGTGGTTTCATGTTTTTCAGTTGCTAACTTGCTTGCTACTTTCCCTAGATGTCCAATCTTCAGGGGTCTGGAGGGTGTTAGAAAAATGTTTTATACCACAAAGTATCTAGAATATTCTGTTTCTTTCAGGCGGAAAGGATTAATAGTGAACCTTCTGAAAGACTGTGGCTAATTTGACTTGCATGTTGAGCGGCTTCCTGGACATTTTCCACAGGAGAGTTGGGATTGATGAGCTGTCACTGTTATTCCTGGAGCGGGGGGCACTGCGGTGCTCTAGCCAGCCACCCCACGAGATCATGTACACGTGTCATAACAGGGTAAGGAAACAGAAGCAGTTAATGGTCTGCAAATTTTAATGATATTTCTCTGTCTCCACCTTGAAATTATACATGGATCCTACTTTTTAGTATTTTTCTTAGAGGAAAAAAATAGCCTCTTCTTGCTCTAATAAGAAAAATAAGTTTGTAATTAGATGTTAATGGTATCAATCATCTCTGCCCAAGAAATGTTATTAAAGGGGATCAAGCTACTTAGTCCCTTAATTGCACTTACTGAGTCTAGTCCATGGATGTTTGCCATGGCCTGCCAGAGTTATCTGTCTTAAAGAGTCCCAAACAATTTGGACTTCTGCAAAACAAACAAAAAAATGGCCTGAAAAGGGATGGATAGTAATTACTACTTAATATTACTTTGGATTAAAAAAAGACATGAAGGAAAATCCTTTTTGAATGCAATGCTGTTTTCTTATGTGCTGAAATTTTTGTCATGCTAGTTTTAACAAGATTTAATTAACTGGGGCCTAGAAGAGAGAAGGAAATCATTCCTGATCTTGGCAAGGTCCTAAAACAGTGAGATATGGGCAAATAAAGAATGTTGTCATAATTAGAACCTTGGTGTTCAAAGGAAAAATTATGAAACCTGCATTTATTGAATAAACAATTATACAATAAGCCTTACATTTGATTAATACTTCATAATTTCCAAAGTGCTTTAGCATCATTTCCTTCATTTGTTCCTCACAACAGCCTTATGAAGTAGGTATTTATTATGCCAATTGTTCAGAGGAGAAAATTAAAGGCCAGAGAGGTTTAGTGGTAGTGCTATCATTTGAACCATGGCTGGTCTGACCCCAAGCCGGTTCTCTCTCCACTGGTGCATGTATTCAGTGTTTGTTTTCTTTTTAATTTTAAATTTTTTAATATAATTATTGGCTGTATTCCCCATGTTGTGCAGTACATCCTTGAGCCTATCTAACACCCAATAGTTTGTACCTCCCACTCCCCCACCCCTATATTGCTTCTCTCCCCCCACCACTGGTAACCACTAGTTTGTTCTCTATATCTGTGAGTCTGCTTCTTTTTTGTTATATTCACTAGTTTGTTGTATTTTTTAGATTCCACATATAAGTTTTATCAAACAGTATTTGTCTTCCTCTGTTTGACTTATTTCACTTAGCATAATGCCCTCTAAGTCCATCCATGTTGCTGCTAATGGCAAAATTTTGTTCTTTTGTATAGCTGAGTAGTATTCCACTGTGTGTATATGTGTGCGTGTGCATGTGTGTGTACATCTCACATCTTCTTTATCCATTCATTTGTTGTTAGACACTTAGGTTGCTTCTATGTGTTGGCTATTGTAAATAATGCTGCTATGAACATTGGGGTGCATTTATCTTTTTGAATTAGTGTTTTTGTTATTTTTCCGATATATACCCAGGAGTGGAATTGTTGGGTCCTATGGTAGTTCTATTTTTAGAAACGTCCATGCTGTTTTCCACAGTGGCTGTACCAATTTACATTCCCATTCAGTGTTATTTCTTAATGATTTTAACTATTGAAATTAGTTTTTGACCCTGTTCTTCTAGACTAATGAGAAATACATTTTTTTTTTGGAATGGTATCATTTTTTTCACCCAAATCCTTTAGGACCAATAAAGTCAAATAAGTCACTAGGAGACCAGGAGAATGGAAAACATTATTAAGGAGTATAGAAATAAATGTATATTTAATATTTGATAGAGAGTAAACTAAAGGGAAAGGAAAGAATAATGGAAAAATTTTGCCAAAAGGCTTTTCAAAGGGAAAACACATGACTCACTGAAAGATGATGCACTAAATGGAAATGAGATAAATAATGGAAAACTGTAAATGATTAATGCCTTGGTACGTGTGTATTCTGACAAAGACAAAACTGCTTTCACGAGGTGAAGCAACACGCCCAGCACTGAAAGGAAATAGGGGAAATGAGCGTTAAAGTTTAAGTGTCTCCCATAGGTTGTTTTCAAATCCCATAGGTGATCACTGTTTTTTTTTTTTTCCCTTGGTTTTGCTTTTGGTTGTCTTGTGAACAGTATCTCTGATTATGTGCAAGTCTTTTTTTTTTTTGCGGTACGCGGGCCTCTCACTGTTGTGGCCCCTCCCGTTACGGAGCACAGACTCTGGACGCACAGGCTCAGCGGCCATGGTTCATGGGCCCAGCCGCTCCGCGGCATGTGGGATCTTCCCGGACCGGGGCACGAGCCCGTGTCCCCTGCATCGGCAGGCGGACTCTCAACCACCGCGCCACCAGGGAAGCCCATGTGCAAGTCTTTATTGACAATTTAATGGCTTCCTTTCCCGATTCAAGTCTTGAGACAGTGTCCTTAGCTAGCTAACAGGATATTTCCCCTCTTGTGGATGTAAATCGAATGCATGCAGAACACAAGGCAGGTGCTGGTTGGATCTCCTGCTCAACTGACTTCCTTGGGAATCCCTCTTGCTCTCCTTCGTCTTGAGCTCTGACCCAGCCATACACTGAGGCAATGAGATAAAGTGGCTTCGCAGCCAGCAGTCATCAGGCAGAGGAGTGACAGCTGGGCTGCTGGGAGTAAGCTCATCACATAATTCAGTTCCTTTCTTGCTGTGGCCTGAACTTGCCACCCTCTTCTAGGCTTCCCTGCCCTGGCAGACACAGTTGCCACTACCTGGAAAAGCCCTTTGCTTTCTTCTTCTCTTGGCTGGCTCCTGCTCTTTCTTTGAGAATGGGTCCTTTTACTTTGTTTGGAACCCACTGGCTAAGGTGCTGCCTCGGTGTGCTCCCTCAGCACCTGGTACCCACACACCTCTCCTCACTCCGTGCTGAAGTCGTCCGTTCACTCGTGTGTCTTCCCCAGTGGTCTGTGAAAGGCGTGAGCCTGTGGACTGGGCCCAGCGCCTGTCTGCTATTCAGTGCCCACAGGCTGAGGGACTCCATTAGTGACAACCACCCCAAATTATTTCAGACAGATTATTACTGCTGTGATTATTATTACTGCTGTGCAAGAACTTCTAGACAGCAAAGCAAGCAGGTGCATTTTAAAGCAAATAATTCTTTGGTCTTAATTCACAAGGCATGGGCAGATCCTATTTTATCACGTGATTGAGAAAACCTTTGTTCAAAAAATTCTATTTCCTGTAACATCCTTAGCTTCTGACAGGGGGCAGCAGAGACCATGAAAACAAAGGCTGGCCCTTTAACTGGTAGCTTACAAAATTTTGGGGCCAGACCTTTAACAACTTTCAGCAGGAACTAGCCCATGATCGCTGACAAACCTCACTGTGGAATAAAGACTTTAAGGTAAAGACTGGCTTTTATTAATAATATTCCTTGAGGGCTTCCCTGGTGGCACAGTGGTTGAGAGTCCGCCTGCCGATGCAGGGGACACGGGTTCGTGCCCCGGTCTGCGAGGATCCCACATGCCGCGGAGCGGCTGGGCCCGTGAGCCATGGCCGCTGAGCCTGCGCGTCCGGAGCCTGTGCTCCGCGGCGGGAGAGGCCACAACAGTGAGAGGCCCGCGTATCGAAAAATAAAAATAATAAATAATAAAAAATAATATTCCTTGAAGGCAATATAAATAATTTACAGGGTTTGTTTTTTTTTTAAGAATTTTTTCTTTTTTTTTTTTTTTGCGGTACGCGGGCCTCTCACTGCTGTGGCCTCTCCCCTTGCGGAGCACAGGCTCCAGACGCGCAGGCTCAGCGGCCATGGCTCACGGGCCCAGCCTCTCCGCGGCATGTGGGATATTCCCGGACCGAGGCACAAACCCGTGTCCCCTGCATCGGCAGGCGGATTCTCAACCACTGCGCCACCAGGGAGGCCCAATAATTTATTTTTAATGCAAATAATCATCTCCCTCGTTTTATTACTGAGTAGGAAAAACTCTCTTCCTCATATGTGTTTCCCGTTTACTACTCACACAGAGCACTTCACCTCTGATACTTTTGGTCACCAAATGTGTGGGGGGTTTTTCCCCTCCCCCCAAGCAATTCTCTATGACACCAGCTGGGTGTCCTATAAATTCAATTCTGACACTGTCTACCTGGAGATAGCATCAAATCTCACAGGTTAAGAGCTCAGTCCCCACAAGACTGATGCCATGCTTCCAACTTCGGGTGCCAATCTCAAGTCCCATGTTGTCACCTGTATTTCTGACCGACTGGCTATAAATTTTTGTTCCCATGACCCCCTCCTTGGGTTTGATAATTTGGTAGAATGGCTCACAGAATTCAGGGAAACAATTACGTTTATTGGTTTGTTACAAAAGGGTATGATAGAGGATCTAGATGAACATCCAGGTGGAAGAGGTGCAGAGCTACCATGCTCCCTCTGAGTGCACCACTCTCCTAACACCATGTGTCACCAGCCTGGAAGCTTCCTGAACCCCACTTACATTTGGGATTTTTATGGAGGCTCCATCACACGGGCATGATCAACCATTAACTCCATTTCTAGTCTCTCTGCCATTCCTAGAGGATAAGGGATGGCATCTGCTGAAATTTCCAAGCTTCTAACCATGGCTGACTTTTCTGGTGACCATCACCCATCCAGGAGCCCTCCAAGCTTTGCCTTCTTTCACCCAGGAGATTCCGAGATTTAGGATTCTGTGTCAGGATCTGGGGGCAAAGGTTTTCTATTATTTCATAATTACAAAATCTTTAAAAAGATAGGTGCTTATTTTTTTTACTAGGGACTTGTAAAATGATGCTAGAGCATGAGATGTTTCCAGTTGGTCTTAGGGAGAGTGTCAAGATTTGCAAATTATTATCAGATGCTGGGGTTACCTTCCCTTTCCCTGCCTTGGGAAAAAAAGACATAAAGTAAAGAAGAAAACAAACAATGAAAGCAATTGAAGTAATAACTAAAGCAAATAGCCAGAGCCTAAATCATCCCTCCCCCACCCATCATGGCATGGGGGCCAGTCTCATGCCTCACGTACTTTTTATGTCTAGTGCCCGGTACAGGGCCTTTTTATATGTCTAGTGCCCAGTACAGGGTCAGGCAGGTGCCCAGCAAACGTGTGGAACTGAACAAGCATCTCTGGCCTGATCACATGTAAGTTCTCCAGGGGAGTTTCTGAGTTGTATCTTACATCTAGTTGTCCCATAAATACACAAGGTGAGGAATTTGCATTCAGAAACGTGATCACCCTAGGTCTAACTTCAGGGACTCTGTTAATGTTCTGTTATTTAAAATCATGAAAAGCAAAGTGGGGGAAATAAAAGGGGTGAGATTCCATGTGGTTGCCAGGTGGGTGTGCACAGGTAAGAAACATGCAGGTGGGCTGTGTCTGGTTGGCAGAAAGTTGATGCTCAGTCCACATGGTCAGCTTGAAACTAGGAATACAAAAGAAATTGGCAGTGTACCCTAAGGTTCTCTGCTGTCCTTCTCCCTCTTAGTCTAGAAATCCTGGGTAGTTCAGCTCTATTTCCCTCATGTCCCTCTTTCCAGCATTGCTGCAGTACCTTTGTTAACTGGAGCTTCCCAGTTTTTTATTGTGTTGGTAGTTAGACCTCTTCCCCATCCCTGTCTGTTAAGTTCTGTTTGTACTTCTTGGAGGCAGATTTGAAAGCTGGGCTCTTGGCAAGTAATAAGAGCCTGGCCATTTCTTTTCTGTTCTTTTTTTTTTTTTGCTGTATGCGGGCCTCTCACTGTCGTGGCCTCTCCCGTTGCGGAGCACAGGCTCCAGACGCGCAGGCTCAGTGGCCATGGCTCATGGGCCCAGCCGCTCCGTGGCATGTGGGATACTCCCGGACCGGGGCACGAACCCGTGTCCCCTGCATCAGCAGGCGGACTCTCAACCACTGCGCCACCAGGGAAGCCCGTCTGGCCATTTCTTTTCGTAAAAACTCAGAGGATCTTACATTGGCTTTCATGGTTCATACTGTTTGTAGAAGACAGCCATTCTCTTAAGGGACAGGACAGGTATTAGGAAACCTCTCCTACTAGAAGAGTTAGATGAGACTCAGAGAGGGGACATCCTGGCCCTGTTGGTCACCTAGATTGTTACTGGCAGAACCTGGATGAGAATCATCTCATCCAGACTCCCCTGGAACAGCTCATCATGCTCATTCATCAGTGGGGCCTAGTTTAGTGATGGGACAGGGGAGATCCTGAAACATGGGATCAAGGGAGGGCATGCGTATTCAGGTTTAGTACAGTGTCTGGCTCAGTGCTGTCTTCAGTACGTGGTAGACTGCTATGATGGGGATCACGGGGTGGCCCAGCCATGGAAGCAGTAGACAGTGTGGAGGATATAAGGAGAAGGCTTTCTTTTTTAAAAAAATTTTTATTATTTATTTATTTATTTATTTATTTAGGCTGCGTTGGGTCTTTTGTTGCTGAGCACGGGCTTTCTCTAGTTGCGGTGAGCGGGGGCTACTCTTCGTTGCAGTGCACGGGCTTCTCATTGCGATGGCTTCTCTTGTTGCGGAGCACGGGCTCTAGGCACACGGGCTTCAGTAGTTGTGGCACACAGGCTCTAGAACATAGGCTCAGTAGTTGTGGCGTATGGGCTTAGTTGCTCCACAGCATGTGGGATCTTCCCAGACCAGGGCTCGAACCCGTCTCCCCTGCATTGGCAGGCAGATTCTTAACCACTGTGCCATCAGGGAAGCCCAAGGGGAAGGCTTTTACTGGAGGCAAACATTTCCACAGAAAGGGATATGGGTGGAGACATACCCAAGGAGATGGTGATCAGGGGAATATTCTTCCAGGGGGACAGGGGATCTTGGGGTGTCTTCTATTGGGCCAGGCCAAGCCTTATTTTATTCCGTTGCCACAACAGCCTTGCAAGTATTATTATGCCCATTTGTCACCTGGGACTACAGAGTCACAGGGAGGCCAAGTAATTCCCAGGTTAGCTGCACTGAAGGCCTCTAGGAACTCCATTCACACGAAGTACCATGTGAACAAGCCCCCCTGGAATTATAAGAAGGCAGAGCTCACACCGAGGCTGTTTGGCTCCACAGCCCGGGTTCTTAGCACCTCTTCATACTGCATTTTCCAGACAACCTTTTCTGGAACCCAGCATTGCCCAGTCAGGCCCTCATTCATGTATGTCTCCAATCTAACAAGAGAGAACATTGAATAGGTTATAGCTGTTGGGGAGAAAAATGATCTCTGGACTCGGGGTCAGAGGCTGGGGTTGAGTCCTGGCTCTGCTCCTGACTTGCGTGACCTTGGCCAGTCACCTCACCTCCTCACACAGTCATTTGCCATCTGTAACATGAAGAGAAAGGTGTACACTTCTCAGGCTTACGGCGAGGACTCTGTGAGATTAATGAATGTGAAAGTGCTTTGTAAGCTGTGAAGTTCTGACAAACGTAAGCGTTCATACAAATCAAGGGAACGAATGGGGCCAGCAGGCAGCCATTTATTATGTGGGCTGATATGTATGCAGAGTATGGACTTTTTATGCTTCATTTGCTCCTGTGAAAAATGTACAAGTGACGATGTCCTGAGTCTGCAAACAGAGGATGGGGCCTTTGTGTGTGCTGCGGATGTTGCAGAGCCCGAGGGAGGGGGCCAGGAAATGAAAACCATGTGGCTCTGAGTTGGGCCTTGAAGCTTCAAGCTTCCCCACAAGGAAGAAGAGAAAAGAGCATGCTAGATGTTCTTGGGTGATAACAATGAAAAGTATGAACCCAGCCTAAGTTCCTTGGCTTCTTGTATTTCTCTTGAGCAAATGTTTCTGTTCTTGAAGCAGCTTAACAGCAAAATCACCTTTCATTTGTTGAAATATGACAAAATTGGGCAGAATCAGAGGCTCAGGATGCTGTAAAAATGAGCTATAAAATTTAAATAAGTCTTAAGTGAATTGGCCTTGGGCATTTCCTTGAGTTGAAAAGAAGAGGAGCTGTGTGAACGTGGGTCTTGCTTTTTCTTACCATCCTCTACTATGGGGGCCATGACTGTATGCAAAAGAGCTCACGCTTACAATTCTAGTCTTTAAGGAGAAGGAGCAAAGAAAGTTCCTTTTAACCCATCATTTTCCCCCAACCCACTGTTATAGGAAGCATCTGGCTAGGTTGTCTAGAAAGGCACACTCAAGAACTTCCATCTGGGGCTTCCCTGGTGGCGCACTGGTTGAGAGTCCGCCTGCTGATGCAGGGGACACGGGTTCGTGCCCCGGTCCAGGAAGATCCCACATGCCGCGGAGTGGCTGGGCCTGTGAGCCATGGCTGCTGAGCCTGCGCGTCCAGAGCCTGTACTCTGCAACAGGAGAGGCCACGACAGTGAGAGGCCCGCGTACCGCAAAAACAAACAAACAAACAAAAAGAACTTCCATCTGTAAAGATCTATAGTCTGACGGTTGCAAGGTAATGATGTTTGTCAGACTGTGAATAAAGAAAATAGAATGGATACTTGTGAATTGGATGGAGCTACTAGGCAGGAAGGAAGTCAAAAGATTTTTTACCTCAATTTGGAAAACTGAATTAGCTAGAAGGATCATAACACATGTGCATGTATATGGGGCTGGGGGAGAGAAAGAGAGAGAGAGGTTCCGGGAAGAGAGAAAATTTTAATAACATACAGGTGCTATGATCAGGCATGAACAAAAAATAGCTCTCACATCAGAAATACTGAAGCAGAGGAGAAGTACTGATATTTGTCATGTGAAGCTCTCTAAACAGATTAAAACTACATCTCTGAATTAAAGGGGCAGCTTCTCAAACATCTACTTTAATAGAGAGCTTTCACCCCACCTGACTGAGATTAGCAACAAACCCCTTGTAAAATCAAATTAATGAGGTGATTCCTGGTTATTGAGAAAAGGAACTGGAAAAAAGAGGGAAAGTGACTTTTCTCATAGGAATGGTCAGTGGTTTTATTTTTTTTTAATTTATTTAATTCACTTTTTTTTGGCTGCGTTGGGTCTTCATTGCTGCATGGGCTTTCTCTAGTTGTGGCGAATGGGGGCTACTCTCCGTTGCGGTGCGTGGGCTTCTCATTGCGGTGGCTTCTCTTGTTGTGGAGCACGGGCTCTAGGCATGTGGGCTTCAGTAGTTGTGGCACTTGGGCTCTGTAGCTGCGGCACGCAGGCTCAGGAGTTGTGACGCCGGGGCCTTTTTGCTCTGCAGCATGTGGGATCTTCCCAGACCAGGAACTGAACCCATGTCCCCTGCATTGGCAGGCAATTCTTTTTTTTTTTTTAATTATTATTATTTTTTTGGTTGAGTTGGGTCTTTGTTGCTGTGTGCAGGCTTTCTCTAGTTGTGGTGAGCAGGGGCTACTCTTCCTTGCGGTGTGCGGGCTTCTCATTGCGCTGGCGTCATTTGTTGCAGAGCACGGGCTCTAGAGCACAGGCTCAGTAGTTGTGGCTCATTGGCTTAGTTGCTCCGTGGCATGTGGGATCTTCCCAGACCAGGGCCTGAACCTGTGTCCCCTGCATTGACAGGTGATTCTTAACTACTGCGCCACCAGGGAAGCCCTGGTCAGTGGTTTTACATTCGAATTTTTAAGAAAATTCATTGACTCTTAGGAGTTGGAATAATTTCAGAGATTCTTTCATCCAACCCCCCTCAGATGAGTAAACTGAGACCCAGAGAGATTCAAAATCTCACCCAAGGCCCACGATGGGAAAGGGGCTGAGCTAGCCCTCGCTCCAGGCCTCTGTCTGCACCCTGGATAAAAAATCACATCGGCGAGGCTTCCTCCTGAGGCTGGGACTTAGGATGTGGGGGCAGTTGCTCTGGATAAAAAGAGGCCTCTTTTAATATTCCCTCATTTTAAAAGTTTGAGTTTAACATCTGCTACAGAGAGAGGAAAATAAATTCCAACTGACTTCCTTTTTCATTTTCTTTTATTTCTCATTTAAGAGTGGAGGTGGAAAGTGGGGCTCGAAGTTGAAGACAGTAATATGAGCCATGAAAGCACTGTGTGATCCACAATTAGAAAGTGAAATGCTTTACAGATGCCACCAAAAAAAAAAAAGAGAAAAGAAAAAGAAAAGAGGAAAAGGCAGTCTCGAACCAGGGCACACCTCTTCACCTTCCACATCAACCAGGTAAAAGGAATCAAATGCTAATAAACCACATGTCCACTAGAATCCTTCTTGAGTATTTATTCACTTGGCACAAGTGACACTAGTAGACTATATGTAACATATGTTTTTTATTCAGAAGATTTCTGTGCTTCTTCATCCTAGTTCCAAGCTCATCAAAGCGGACATCTGTGTCCTGGAGGTTCTTTCTTCACAAATCTAGAATCAGACGCGGAATTCCAAGCATCTAGAGGGGCTGGTATGTGACTAGCTGCTGTCAAAGTCCTGGGGCTTGAACTTGCCGACCTAGTCAGAGCAGATGAAAGTTCATTTTTGGGTTTGTCCATCTCTTTACACCAGGTACTCACCCCCTCCCTATTCAAATTCTCCCCATAGTTAGCTATCTTTCCCAAAAGGCACTTAAAAAAATTAAACCAAAGCAAATCTAAGAGAAACCTGAAAGATCAGGATAGATGCTCCTTGATGATATCCTGAAGGGATTTATAGTATCATCGATATTTCCCAATTATTACTGAACTTGGACTGGTATACTTTGTTCATTTTAGATTACATCATAATAATGGGTATTTTATTTCCCTAGAATATTGGTAACTTAAAGTGTCTCAGTTAAAAATTCATTTGGCCACAAGTAACAGAAAACCCAGTTTACAGAGGCTTAAACACATGAGTTTTAATTTCTTTCTTTTTTTTTTTTTTGGCTGTGGGGTTTGTACAATGTTCTCTGTGACCAGGGATTGAACCTGGACCACAGCAGTGAAAGCCCGGAATCCTAACCACTAGGCCACCAGGGAACTCCGAGTTTCAATTTCTTACTTAACAGGAAGTCTGGAAGTAGGCATCTGGTGGTGTTGTTTTGGTGGCTAAAGATGGTGGCCATTGTCCTGATAAATCTCTTGGCCTTCCCTCATAGTTGCAATACATCAAATAGTAGTCAGCATGCCCAAATACAAGGCAGGAAGAAGCAGGGAAAGGGGAGGCCAGCTATGTCCAAACTTTTTTTTATCCAGAAAGGCAAATCTTTCTCAGACCATGCTCCCAAGCAGATTTCTGCTTATGCCTCATTGGCCGGAAGTGGGTCATATGGCCCCTCCACTTGCATAGGAAGGTAGAAGAGGAAGAAAATATTATAGTGATTAGTTTAGGCCAATTTTGATCCACCTGAGACTACTGGTACATTGCTTCTGTGAGCCAAATCAGAGTTCAGTCAGCAAGGTAGAAGGTGGAGGATGGTGGAGGATTTTGAGTAATCACCAGCAGCGAGGATCATAAATTGGAGTTCTAATTTAATACATCTGTAAGTGTAATTTTTACTGTTAATAGTAAACAAAGATGTTTAAAATGCAGAGAGTTTTACTACATTATTTCCTCTTGCTTCTTTACCTCCGTCTTGATGGTCTTATAGTTTCCATATAATTTTCTTTGAAATGGACTTTGGCATCTACTTTCTTAAAAGAAACATTGTTAAGCCAAACCCCAGCTTTGCCTCCAGAGTTCTGACATGCGCAGAACTACATTAGTTTCCTGGTACATATATCTTCATGAACAGCTGGAAGTAATTTTCAACCTAAGCATTTTGTATTTCATGGATGGGTGAAATTTACAATAACTTTTGAAGCAACTATTCTAAAGCTCATGCATCTTTGATTGGATGCTTGACTAATCCCATCCATTTCATTGGTGCTAAAATATTTTAAAACTCTAAAAATGTCCTTACATGGGTTGTAAAAGAGATACAAGAAAGGCACAAAGAAAAAAAATTATGTCTTCTCTGGTGCCTCACAGTACATTCAGTGTATTCTCTACATAACAGCCAAAGTGATCCTGCAAAAGGAAAAGTAGGCTACGTCACACTCCTGGTCTCAGTCCTCCAATGGCTTCCCATCATCTTTGATGAAATCCAAAGTTCTTACAATATCTTTCTGGGCTCTCTGTGACCTGGGCCCTGCCTGTCATATTTTCTATCCCTTCTCACTCTGGGTGGCTGCAATGTCCTTCTTTTTTGTCCCCCAAGTAAGCCAACCATGTTTTCATCTCAGGCCCCTGCCCTTGCCTTTCTTTTGACCTGGGATTCGCTTTTCTTGAGTATTTGTGTGGTTTTTTTGCTCCTACTATTCAGGTCTCTGCTCACATGTCACCTCAGAGAGCTTTCTCTTGACCACCCTGTCTTAAGTATCACCTCCCTTCATCATTCTCTATCTGCGAACCTGCTTTATTTTTCTACAAGGCCCTTATTATAAGCTGACATTATATTACATAATTATTGGTTGACTGACTTATTTATAATGTGTTCCCTGCTAGAATGTGAGCTCAACAAGGTAGGAACTCAGTTTGGTTTACTTCTTTATCCTCAGAGCCTAAAATGGTATCTGGTACCAGTAGGCATGCAATAAATATTAATAAATATTTGTCGGATGAATGAATAGAAGTTTTAAAAAACTGATTCTACTATCACATATTCAGAAGACTAATGAGTGGGTCAGAGCTAGTTACGCAGTTATGGTTTTTTTCCATGTCTACACTGGTATTTTATTTAATTCGCAAATACAAAACTTAATAAAAATGCTCAATGAAATCAAAGGATATTACATTGAAATGTGGTTCTTCTTGAACCATTCACTCAGCAAATACTTACTTTGTGCCTCTCCTTTAAGGAAGTACCAATGATTTTTCATATTTAATGTGTTACCTATTTATTTCCCTATTAGAGTTAACTCTAAATAAACTATTAATAAAAGGGACCAGGAGAAAGGTTCCTAAATGTTCCTGAGGACTCAGTTTTTGGCCCTATATCATGAACATGTTTTATTGATGACGCAAATGAAGCTACTGAAGTCTCTTTGGAAAATTTAGTAAATGAAAGGGAACTACTTACCTCCGTGATGTTATAGAATTAGGATCCTAAAATGTCTTGACCAGCCAGAAGTAATGAGCTATCCCACCAAAGAAAATAAATCAACTGATAAGAAGACTTGTAAGAGGTGAACTGAGATGTAACAGCAATATATAGGGAAAAGATTTAGAATTATAATCACTGTGACTCAGTAGTGTGCTGTGGTTATCACTAAAATGAATGCAAGCTTAGACAACCAAATATAATCATATTACTGTGTTATTAATATTTAACATATTATATGTATATTGTCAAATAAAAAAAACAAATCCAGACTTAGGAAGGAGACACTTTATTTGAAAAGGATTATTGCCAGGAGGAGAAAGTGATTACTGTATTGCAGTAGGGAGAAAGCTTTGACCATGAGATCTGCAAGCTTCTCAAAAAATCAGGCAAAAAGATTTTTCTTTTATAGAGAAAAGTAAGCAAACAAACAGGTGTAGGCGAGTGAGAAGAGAGGTGGCATGATCAGATAGCAGTTCAGAGGATGTTCTGAGACCAGTCTCTTCTTAGCAGGGGCTGTATGCTGGCTCAGGCTGAGGAGGGCTAAAGTTTGGGGCCCTGGAGGAAAAAGAGAAGCTTAACCAAAACTTATTTGGGAAGAACAGTTTAGCTAATCATTTATGAGGCAAAGAAAGGGAATTTTGGGGGTCTATGTTTGGCCTTGTAAACAAGGGAGGGCATACGTGAGTCTTATTGACGTCGTATTGGGGAAAGGCGGTTCTTTTCAGTAAACTGTTCTTCAGAACACAAAGAGGGGAAGTGTTTTTCTTTTTCATAAAAAAATATATATATTACAAAATTGTTTATTGGAGTATAGTTGATTTACAGCATTATATTAGTTTCAGGTATACGGTATAATGAAATGATTCAGTATTTTTACAGATTATACTCCATTTAAAGTTATTACAAAATAGTGCTATAATTCCCTGTGCCATACAACATAGCCTTATTTCTTATGTATTTTATACATATCAATCTGTATCTCTTAATCCCATACTACTATCTTGTCCCTCCCACAAGAGGGGAGGTTGCTTTCCATGGTTACAGGGCTTAGGTAAAATTCAACATTTATACAATATATAAATTATATAATGCATAATGTACAAATTATAATTATATTATAGTATAAAGTTATTGTATAGAAAATATTATAAACTACACAAATAAAAAACATAATGCCTATAACATATATAATATTATATATACATATATATATATATATATACACACATATATATGCACAAACACATATAATAGCTAGTATAATATAATGCCAGCTGCCTCTTTCGTATCAGGGAGGTGACAGTCAGCTTTACTTTAGTCAGCTAACAGTTGGCTCAGAAGGGCAAATGTGGCTTACATGCTCCAATATTATTTGGCCAGCACATGGGTTTCAAGTTTTAAATATGAAAGCCTTATGTCAGGGGTTAAGTCCAACTCCTATCACTCCTTATGTCTTTACACTGGGCCATAGCCACACATTTATGTTTAGTAGGATCTGGTCCCTGGGAGTGTCAGAATTTGCAACCCCTAATCAAGAGCATTGTGGGCCCTCCCTTTGAGGAATGTGGACAAAGTGGATCATAGTCAGGAAACACACACACACACGCACACGCACACGCACACACACACACGGATGGCAAGGTATGAGAAGTTCGGAGATTTAGTCTAGAGAATATGAGGCAGGGGAAGGATCAGAGAGGCCATCACAATTATCTCCAAATACTAGAATAGTTGCCATGTGGAAGAATTAGACTTGTTCTGTTTGGTCCCAGAAGGGTAATAGTAGGACAAGTGGGAGGAAGTTGCAGGGAAATAGATTTGTGTGTCAGCATAAGGCAGCCCTTTCTAACAGAGCTGCCTCCAGAAAGTGGGGCTCTCCCTGTCACTGTATGCTTTGCTGCAAAGCTTCATTGTGGAGCTGCAGGAGGGATCTGACTATTGAATGGGTGTGTTGGAATAAGGAGTATTGAAGTTTCTTTCCCACTGTAAGACTCTCTGATTCTGTGAAATGAAGTAAAACCCCATTATTTTGGCCTTCATTGAGTGATTGATTGATTTTATAAATTTATTTATTTATTTATTTATTTATTTATGGCTGCGTTGGGTCTTTGTTGCTGTGCGCGGACTTTCTCTAGTCGTGTCGAGCGAGGGCTACTCTTCGTAGCGGTGCACAGGCTTCTCATTGCTGTGGCTTCTCTTGTTTCAGACCACAGGCTCTAGGCACGCAGGCTCAGTAGTTGTGGCTCGCGGACTCTAGAGCACAGGCTCAGTAGTTGTGGCACATGGGCTTAGTTGCTCTGCAGCATGTGGGATCTTCTCGGACCAGGGCTTGAACCCGTGTCCCCTGCATTGGCAGGCGGATTCTTAACCACTGCACCATCAGGGAAATTCCGAAGCCTTCACTGATTTAGAATTAGTATAAATCCTGTTAGTGGGGCAGGATGAATTTTTTCTTTATAATATTTTATGATATATTATTATTTTCTAATATATAAGAAGTGTTTTCTATAACACTAGGAAAAATGTTTTAACTACCTAAAGTCAACTAATAAAGTAATAGTTTATTGTTGATTATGTGTATGATACTATTCTGGGAGTTTTATAGAGCAATAACAGAATATAGAGGGAAAATACATTCCCCTGGGAAAGACATGGTTATATGGGAAGATCTGATAACCCCATGAAGCAATAAGAGAATCAGAAATTATATTTATTTATATCTTTTATATTTACAACATCAAGTGAAATTAGACAATAATGTGCTAATTGTCAGGAAAACTCATTAAGAGTAAGAGGTGACCAGGTGAATATAGTGAGCATGGTTTACGAGCAAAATATCAGAACACAAGTCAAAGATTACTACGTAAGTATGTGAAATCAGGCTGTTAGAAAAAAAAGTCTATAATAACTAAACAAACACATTGAAAAGAGTCATCATGGACAACTTTAAATAGGAGGAACTTCTTGTATTTGTCCTTGACTGTTGGCTGCGAGAACAAAGCAGGCTGGAGAGCAGTTTACAGGTGGGAATGAGGAGGGTGGGGATCAGAGACGTCGTGCAGATTGTCCACTTGAGGGAGGTGCATGCCAGGAGTGGAGGGGGATAGGATTATTGGGTGGACTCCCTGTGACGTTGAAAACATGTAGGGAGGTTTGCAATCAGTGCAGTAGGGAGACAAAAAATAAAATTATGTGAGAAATTTTAAAAGAGCAGTTTCTAGTTCATTCATCAGGTATTCATTGAGCACTTTACTGCACACCAGGCATGTTCAAGATGCTGAAGATCCCCTTACCCTCAAGGATTTACAACTAAATGGGTGAGAATGACAAGTAAACAGCATTATAATTCCACGTCATAAGTCCTGGAGAGAGAACAGAGGCTGCACGTAGTGCAGAAGAGAGTTGGGTGGGGTTAGCCCCACTCCAGGTGGCAACTGGTGTAATGCTATGGAAGGCCTTCAGGTGAAATAATAGCTGAGCTGTGTTTTGAAAGACAGGCATAAGAGGTTTGGAGGACAAGCATGTTAGCAAAGTGAGCAACACATGCAAAGTGACCTGGAGAGTAAATGGGGAGGGGCTGTAGTGCAGGACACGGTGGGGTGACAGGTGAGGGTGAGAGGTGGGCCTGGCCAGGTGAAGAAGGGACTTACATAATACCAATAACAGTGAATTAGTTTTTTTTTTTTTCTGTTTTTTGTTTTAGGGTAAATCAAGCCGTAGGAGTGAATGAGACTGTGGAATGACTGAGAAGTGAGAAGGCAAAAAAGGGGAGCCCGGGGAGCCCCCTGGTTTCCTTTTATATATAGATAATCATCTCCTGCATACTGACCATCTGCTGTCAAAGCAAAATTCCAGTGGACCTAGCTTTAAATCTTCATACCAAGGTAACAACTTATTCATTTTCTTGTTTTTGTTTTTACTACTGAGAATTGGTAATATTTCTATTAAGGTTAAAATGCATTCCCAGGATTGGTTAAGTAAATGTGGCATAGTCTTACACTAAAATACTTATTCTTAAAAATGATGCCATAGGACAATATCTAATGACGTGGGGAATCGTTCATGTTTTATAAGTGGAAAAAAGAAAAAGCTGCTATCTATGATCTTATTTTTTTAAAAAGAAAAACAAACAAAAAGATTACTCATTCCTTCCTTCTGAGTCTCATTTTCCTCTTACGTAAAATAAAAGTATTAGATTAATGATGTCTATGACGCCCTCTAATTATAAAACTCTGTGACCGAGAAAGAATACCATGTTTTCCATTTGCCTTCCTATGTGTTCTCTCTTCTTCTTTCCCATTTTACAGATCTGGAAAATAAATAATATTTCAGTAATAAAATATTTATTTTATATAGCATTATTTAATGTTGAAAAATTCTGTTATCTATTAGTAGGTTGTGTGCTATGTAGAGATAAGGATTTGAGTATTTATTGCATACTTAAAACTTTGCTAAATATTAAGAAGTCTACAAAGAAATTCTGCCTTCAAGGAGTTTATGACCCAATTGGAAAGGAATGGAGATTCATGTATATACTGGTAAATAAAAATAATAAGTGATAAAAAACAGTACCAAAATTATACATTTCATCATTGCACAGAAACCAGAGAAGGACCCATGATTTTAGCATATACACAGATTTACTCCTGAGGTGACTTAGTCAACAGAGGCCCCACCAGGACCACTGAAGCCCCACCAGCCCTTCCAAAGCTTTGAGGTTCTGGTGAGGATGGCCATCCCACAGGCTGACTGCCCCCCACTTCACAGCTGGAGGAAGCTGGCCTGGCCTGTAGGATACTCATCTTTAGCCCTCCTCACTCCCTGAAGAGGATCCTGCCTTCTGTATCTTCTCTCCTCCCAGCCTTACCCACTACTCCTCCCTCAGCACAAAACCAGGTGTGGACCATGCCTCTGGGCCTCCGGCTGCCAAGTGCTGAAGAATCTCATGCTGGGGAGTAATAGTTGCTGATTTTTATGGCGTCATCAACCAAGAGCAGAGAAATACCAGGAAGGTCTGCCCTTCACAGGTGATTTCCCTTTTCCCTTCCCCAAGTTTGTTACCACAAGGGCAGGGCCTATTTATTTACTCTTAGGCCTGCTCAGAGGAGCAAAGATTAATTACTAATAGCTCATTGGCTTATCTTGATTACTAAAATAGTAATCTAAATATTGTGGCTAGGTCTTGTTAACCAGTACGAAATTATCTCAGATATACTCCAAACAATATATTTGAAACTAAAACATAAGAATGACTCTAACTTCTTTTTAGCAGGCCAGATTATAATAGCTAAAATCTTAAAATACCCACTCTATATAATTATATGAGTTCTTCATTTGTGTTTATATTTATATAAGTAACATTTATTTATATTTATTATATATTTTTTAAAACATTTATAATAATAAAAATGCCAGAAGTCTGTAGAAAAATGAGCAAAGGACTCAAAGAGAGTGAGTAAACCATGTGGTTAATAAGCGAATATAAAGATGCTTAACTAATGAGGAACTGAAGAAATGCAAAATAAAACAAAGTGACATTTTCAGCTACTGGTAAAGATTTAATTTAATTTTTTTTTTTTTTTGGCTGAGTCGCATGGCTTGTGGAATCTTAGTTCCCCAACTGGGGATCGAACCCCGGCCCCTGGCAGGGAAAGCGTTAAGTCCTAACCACTGGACCGCCAGGGAATTCCCAAGATTTAAATGTTGATGAGAATATGAAGAAAGATACTTTCATACACTATTGCTTAAATTATAAATTAGTAAAAACTTTCTGGAAGGCAATATATGTTCAGTTAAAAAAATCTGTATACCATATTTCCTAGACATTCTATTTCTAAGAATTTCTAAGGAAATAATTAGACAAAGGCACAAAGATGTAACTACAAGCATGTTCACTGTAATAGTATGTATAATAGTGAAAAATAGTACTGAATGAGCATTAATATAGGATGAGGAGGCATACTTTAAAAATACAGACAGTGTTCGGCTTACCCATTAGCTATAAATTATGATGATATTTTCCATAAAAGCTTTGCTGAGCATTAGATAATTGGGGCAGAAAGGTCAGTGAGAAATGTCTCAACTGCTTTACCATGGTGACTATGTAATATGCACTTAATGGAAACGCAACTTGCCAAAATATATAACTCTCTCCCATAGTCCTAGAGCCTATTCGTTTTTTAATAAAGAACGTTTTCAACTCAGAAATGGTAAATTTAGTACAAAGCTTTCAGTTGTTTTGGAGGGGGAAAAAAGAAACTCTAAACAGATTCAAAGAACACAGGGACTAGAATTTCTATTGAAACCAGATGTTCTCATTGTGGTTGTATTTTAATGGTTATCAGCAGTCAAACCTTAAAACCCACATCTTCAACATGGCTTGGCTAATGTGAGTCATCCACTAATGACTGGGTAAGTTACAATTGCCCTCCGTATCCAGCGGTCGGCATCCATGGGTTCAACCAATTGGGGATAGACTATGTTACGTTGTTGCTGACTTATACTATGAGGTTAGGCCTACTATGGTTGTGTCTGTATTGAACAGGTACAGACATTTTCTTGTCATATTCCTTAAACCATACAGTATAACAACTATTTCATAGCGTTTACATTGTATTAGTGATCAATTATAAGTAATCTGATTTAAAGTATATGGGAGGTGTGCATAGGTTATATGCAAATACTATGCCATTTTTATAAGAGAGTTGAGCATTTGAGGGTTTTGCTATCTGTGGGGGGTCCTGGAACCAATTCCGTACAGATACTAAGGGATGATTTGTGTCTTTTTTTTTTTCTGTGCACAAGAAACAGATTACTATACTGGCAGCTTTTGTTTGTGAAGAATTTGCTGTGTGCTGGTCCCCATGTGTAAGCATCTATCCATCTTATTGCATTTAGTTCTAAGAAACCTATAGGACCAAGTGTTTTCTGCATTGTATAAACGAAAACGTTGAGAGTGTGAGAAGTTAATGGCTTGCTTAAGGTCATCCAGCAGGGATTCAGGCCCATGGCAGACTACAGCCTGGCTCATGTTTTCCACATTGTACAGTCTTTCCACATTGTACAGGGAAGGACAGATGTAGAAGAAACGGTCATAGCAGGTCTGATATTCAACTGGTAAACACCAATGTGGCCACAATGATTTTCTAAATGTTAAAATATTTCCATACTAATTGGTAAATAGCTGCTCCCTGCCCCCAGTGCTCTTCCACTTCCCTCCTACGAGGCCCCTGCCCTGTCCCCCCAAACATGCAGCAACTAGAGGGGCCACACCTGGCCCAGGAGGGGGCTTCAGGGGGCCTTCTGTCTGTGCAGCATGGTGATTATTAAGTCTCTGCACATCACGCCTGAAGAGAGGAAATCTCTAGTGAGGACAGGGCAGAGACAGCAGCTCTAGAAGTTACAGCTTTGTTTGTCATGTGCCATCTCAAGCTACTCTCTTTTTTTTTTTTTTTTTTGTGGTATGCGGGCCTCTCACTGTTGTGGCCTCTCCCGTTGTGAAGCACAGGCTCCGGACGCACAGGCTCAGCGGCCATGGCTCACGGGACCAGCTGCCCCACGGCATGTGAGATCTTCCCTGACCGGGGCACGAACCCGTGTCCCCTGCATCGGCAGGTGGACTCTTAACCACTGCGCCACCAGGGAAGCCCGCTACTCTTTTTTATACATTAAAAGTTTCCGAGACTTCCCTGGTGGTGCAGTGGTTAAGTATCCACCTGCCAGTGTAGGGGACACAGGTTCGAGCCCTGGTCCAGGAAGATCCCACATGCTGCGGAGCAACTCAGCCCATGCACCACAACTACTGAGCCCGCGTGCCACAACTACTGAAGCCCATGTGCCTAGAGCCCGTGCTCCGCCACAAGAGAAGCCACTGCAATGAGAAGTCCATGCACCGCAACGAAGAGTAGCCCTCACTCGCCACTAGAGAAAGCCCGCGACAGCAACGAAGACCCAATGCAGCCAAAAGCAAACCAACAAATAAATAAATAAATAAATAAATTTTTAAAAAAAGTTTCCTTCCCATCAGTTATAAGTCGATCCCATGTTCACTCTTTGCTGCCACCCAGGGACCCATGCATGAGGTCTGGACTTTCCATACAGCCTCTTCTTTCCTGGTGGCATTATTTCCTCACCTTCTGCTCAGCACTGTCAGCCCCAGGGCACAGCCAAACGTGATTGTGGAACTTGGGGGGATTTCATCAAATCTAAGGCAACACTGACTGAGGTTCACCATTATTTTATGTACCAGAAAGAAAGAAAAAACCTGCCAACTAAACTGTGACCCAAGAAGTGCTGTGCCATTATGAGTCAGTCACACTAACGTCTTGTTGCTTTGAAATTTCTTTCATCTATTCTGAAGGATTTGGCAATGTCTCTGCCATGATAGGCAATCCTTCTGTATATTTCTCTGTAACAAAACGTAAGCTAGATTCATCTACTTGTGGGTGTCTTCCTTTTTGAGGTCATAAAGGCTGTGGTTGGTTTACTGCTTTGCTAAAATATGTAAATGTGGTCGTTACTACTAAGAGGAATATTTGTATCTTTAATACCAAATTCACGTTCTACTGTTGTTTCTATTTTCTGTGTGTGTTTCTACTGAAACTTTTCATATCAGTGTTGAATCATAATGTAATCATTCTGCAGACTTTTCTTTCTCTTTTTTTAGCTGCATTGGGTCTTTGTTGCTGTCGCAGGCTTTCTCTAGTTGCGGCGAGCAGGGGCTACTCTTCCTTTCAGTGCACGGGCTTCTCATTGCAGTTGCTCCTCTTGTTGTGGAGCATGGGCTCTAGGCATGCGGGCTTCAGTAGTTGTGGACACGGGCTCTAGAACGCAGGCTCAATAGTTGTGGTGCACGGGCTTAGTTGCTCCGCAGCATGTGGGATCTTCCCCGACCAGGGCTCGAACCCGTGTCCCCTGCATTGGCAGGCAGGTTCTTAACTACTGTGCCACCAGGGGAGTCCTGCAGACACTTTTCCTTTTTTAACATCTTTATTGGAGTATAGTTGCTTTACAATGATGTGTTAGTTTCTGCTTTATAACAAAGTGAATCCCCTATACATATACATATATCCCCATATCTCCTCCCTCTTGTATCTCCCTCCCACCCTCCCTATCCCACCCCTCTACGTGGTCACAAAGCAGAGAGCTGATCTCCCTGTGCTATGTGGCTGCTTCCCTCTAGCTATCTATTTTACATTTGGTAGTATATATAAGTCCATGCCACTCTCTCACTTTGTCCCACGTTACCCTCCCCCCTTCCCATGTCCTCAAGTCCATTCTCTATGTCTGTGTCTTTATTCCTGTCCTGCCCCTAGGTTCTTCAGAACGTTTTTTGTTTTCTTTTTAGATTCCATATATATGTGTTAGCATATGGTATTTTTTTCTCTTTCTGACTTACTTCACACTCTGTATGACAGTCTCTAGGTCCAGCCACCTCACTACAAATAACTCAATTTTGTTTCCTTTTATGGTTGAGTAATATTCCATTGTATATACGTGCCACATCTTCTTTATCCATTCATCTGTCGATGGACACTTAGGTTGCTTCCATGTCCTGGCTATTGTAGATAGAGCTGCAAAGAACATTGTGGTACATGACTCTTTTTGAATTATGGTTTTCTCAAGGAATATGCCCAGTAGTGGGATCTGCAGACATTTTAAATGGTGATTAAAACATATAAACTATCAGCAGTGCATATCCCTCAATTAAGGTGACAATAATGTGAGCAGCTAGGACCAAGTTCTCACAAGCACAGGCAGGGACAACTCTGTCGTGATTACTGCCTGGCCAACAGTGATTATAAGATGTATCCTGATTTCAAAGATTTTAAATGTGAAAATATATGCATCTTAGGACTTATTACATTACGCCTTGTTTATCTGAGGTCAGTCAGTTGAACTTTGCAGATGCAAAGACTGAGATTCAGAGCAGTTGAGCACTTTAAGATCACAACCTCATAATTGATGGAGCCTGGAATTCTGAGCCATGTCTGACTCCAAAACCTCTGCTTCTTTCCATATAAATTGATTGCCCAAATGCGGAGAAAAGTCAGTCCTATATGAATATCAAGGACATTATTGATGCTTTACCTTGTGTCCCCAGCAACATTTACCAGTACTGTGTCCCCATCTACAGCCTCTGGGGGCTTCGCTCTTAATAGCTGGAACCTGCAGCCTTCTTTAGAGAACTACCCTAGGGCTCCCGAAGCAATTTGAACTGGACCTTCCCAGAGCTGAAAGGTAATAGGAGTTTTCATGCCCTCAGGGCGACCGAAAAACAATGACTGACTAATGCAGGAGTAGAAACTAAGGCAGGAGTAGGAAGCTCAGCTCCTTTGCTTTGAGGCTAGACAGATTCTGTGATGTAACTGACCCTCCAGAGTTTCCCTTAGGATCAGGCTAAGGCTGGGACTTCACCAGCCTGGCCTGGCTTTTTCCCTTTCCCTAACCTGCTTCCCCATTCTTGTACTGCTTTCTCCTGGGAGCCTTTCCTTAATAAGTCAGTTGCACACGAATCCTCATCTCAGGGTCAGCTTCTGGGAAACCTGACCCAAGACAACACAGAAATAAGTGAATAAGGCAGCATCATATATGGCATCATAATGCCAATGGCATATGCTAATTGAGTCCAGCCTTCATCACCTTTCCAGTCCTGGGG